>NC_041383.1:816964308-816967734 GCF_002162155.2 Triticum dicoccoides | reverse complement strand
GAATCCCCAGGAGATGATCACGACGGTGATGCTGTACACGGTTATCATGTAGAAGATGCAGGACATGATGATGATGCCGGCGGAGCAGACGACGCTGGACCATCGATGGGCTGGGTGCAAGACCCTCATATTCAAGAGCTGCTTCTCAAGCAGACGGATAACGCAAGAGCTGCCGCCCGAGAGAAAGCCAAGATGGATCAACTTGAGTTAGACGCGGTTACTCCATTGTATGAAGGATGCAGGACCGAGGATACCCGCCTGAAAGTAACGCTCATGGCTCTGGAGATGAAGGTAAAACACAAAATGACCGACACATGCTTCGACGAGAACATGTCATTCTGGCACGAACGTCTTCCCAAGGGGAACAAGTGCCCGACCAGTTTGGAGGAGGCGAAGAAAATCGTGTGTCCTCTGGATTTACCGCACGTGAAATACCATGTGTGCATGAACAATTGCATCATTTATCGGGACGAGCACGCGGAGTCTACCATATGTCCGGTGTGCGGTGTCACTCAATACAAGAAGAGGAAGAAAGCTCCTTGAAAAGTGGTGTGGTACTTTCCGATCACTCCTCGTCTGCAGCGGTATTTCGCGGACCCTAAGGTAGCGCAAGGATCTGTTTGATGGTGAAACCGAACCCCGAAAATGCCCGTGTACGAGGAGCGGCGAGGAAATAGACAAGCTGTTGAAAAATTGGAAAGACTGCCCACTGCCGGGAAAGAAGCAAAAGGCGCCAGAGCCGGGAAAGAAGCGAAAGGCGCCAGAGCCGCTGCTGAAGGTATGGAAAACGAGGTCTGTTTTCTAGGACTTGACGTACTGGAAGATCCACCGTGTGCCTCACAGCCTTGATGTCATGCATATCACGAAGAACGTGTGCGAGAGTCTGCTTGGTACCCTGCTCAACATGCCAGAGAGGACCAAAGATGGGCCGAAAGCAAGGGCAGACTTGAAATCAATGGGCATCAGGCAGGAGCTTCACGCTATATATGATGATGATGATGATGATGAGGCGAAGCAGGACACAGAAAGTCGTCGCAAAGGCAAAAAGGCCAAGAATACCGGAAATGACTACCCTCCCGCGTGCTTCACTCTAAGTCAGGAGGAGATCGAGCAGTTTTTCACCTGCCTCCTAGGAGTAAAACTTCCTTATGGTTACGCGGGGAAGATAAGCAGATACCTAGACCCAGCGAAGCAGAAGTTCAGCGGGATGAAGTCTCACGACTGTCACGTGCTGATGACGCAGATACTTCCAGTTGCAATCCGTGGGATCATGGACGCGCACGTCCGTGAAACGCTATTTGGCCTATGCAACTTCTTCGACGTCATCTCTCGGAAGTCGATTGGCGTGAGGCAACTCATAAGGCTACAGGAAGAGATCGTGGTGATACTATGCGAGCTTGAGATGTACTTCCTGCCCGCATTCTTCGACGTTATGGTGCATCTGCTGGTCCATATAGTGGAGGATATCATCCAACTCGGGCCGACGTTCCTGCACAGCATGATGCCGTTCGAAAGGATGAATGGTGTCATCAAAGGATACGTTCGCAACATGTCACGTCCAGAAGGAAGCATAGCCAGGGGCTTTCTGACCGAAGAGTGCATCCCCTACTGCACGAATTATCTAGGCATCGAGAACCCCGTTGGTCTGCCCGTCAACAGGCACCTCGGCAGGCTCGCTGGATGGGGTCACCGTGAGGGTCGCCGCGAAATGCATGTCGACTTCGAGGGTCGACTCGCCGACTTTTAAAGAGCAAACCTAGTCGCGCTACAACACATAGACGTGGTCGATCCTTGGGTGGTAGAGCACAAAACCTTTATTAAGAAGACGTACAATGACCGAGGCCAACAGAGGACGGACGGAGATATACTCAAAGAGCACAACTCATGTTTCACGCGTTGGTTCAAGCAGAAGCTTCTATCGTACCCTTTACATGAGGATTCTTCCGCGGAAGAACAACTCATATTCGCCTTGTCACAGGGCGCCGAGCACAACCTGATGACCTATGAGGCGTACGATATCAACGGCTACACATTCTACACCGAGGCCAAGGACATGAAGAGCGATGGTTATCAGAACTCCGGGGTAACGATGGAATCCTACACCAGTAACGACAAGGACAGATACTACGGAAGGATAGAGGAGATCTGGGAGCTGAGCTACGCTGGAGAGAAGGTCCCGATGTTCCGTGTCAGATGGGCCAAGAACGTCATAAAAGAAGACCGGTATTTCACCACCATGGTTATACCCGAAGCCAAATCCAAGACCGCGGGTGCAAACGTCACCGCGAAAAATGAGCCATGGGTACTGGCTTCCCAAGTGGACCAATGCTTCTTCATTACCGACCCGCCAAAGCCCAGTCGTGTTGTCGTGAGGAGAGGCAAAAGGAAGATCATCGGAATGGATGGAGTAGCCAATGAGCAAGACTTCGACAAGTACGGCGACCCGAGGATCGAACATGACGACGATGATGAAGTATCAGCATACACCACAAGAAGAAGCAGGACCACCCTACCTAAAGGACGTCTGTTCCACAGAAGAACTCCATTTGCAAAAAAGAAGGGCAAGAAGATTGTGAACAGATAGCTAGCTAAGATCGATTGTATTTAAATCGTAGCCTTCATTTCTCGATTGTATTTCATGGGTACTTTTTGAACTATCATGAATATTTTTAAATTTCATGGACACTCGATCTCGATCCCCTCCATCTCGATCGCTATCCCACCTCGCCAGATCTGGTCCCCCTCGCCGCCGAGCACCCCCCACTCCACCAGCCGCCGCCGCCGACCCCCCGCACCCTCGATTCCCCTACTCAACCGCCGCCGCCGACCCCCCGCACCCCGCGCACCGTCTTATAAAAAAAATAAGTATCAAACAGCTTTTTAAATGCTACTGTCTTATAAAAAAATATTACTGTTATGATTTAAACAAGTTTGAACATATTTAAAGACAAATAAGTATCAAACAGCTTTTTAAATGCTAAAAAAAATTTGTGGAGCCTGGGAGTCGAACCCAGGACCTCCTGGTGTGAGAACTGGCTGCTGACCAGTCGAGCTAGTAGAGGGGACTTGATGTGGATCAGTTCTGGTGGTACATAACCTGTTGGCTCGAGTTGAAATAAAAAAAATACTAATGGCGCACCACGATCAGGTGCGCCATTAGTATGGATGTACTTATGGCGCACCGAGGGGTGGTGCGCCATTAGTATTGTGCCCACGCGCCCCCGCCGCCTCCCTCTCCCCTTCCTCCCCCTCGAGCCCGCGCCGTCCGCCCAAACCTAACCCAACGCCGTCCGCCCGCGCCCGCTCCAACGCCGCCGCCCTGCCTCTCCGCCCTCTCCTCGCCCTCGACCTCTCCCTCCCTCGCCCTCTCCTCGCCTTCCCTCTCCCTCGCCCTCTCCCCGCCTTCCCTCGCCCTCGCCCTCTCCC
>NC_041383.1:816947289-816963384 GCF_002162155.2 Triticum dicoccoides | reverse complement strand
CGCCGCCCTCGACGCCGCCCCGACGCCACCGTCGCCCCGCCGCCCCAGCGCCGCCCCGACACCAGCGCCGCCCCGACACCAGCGCCGCCCCGTCCAGCGACGTCCTGCCTGTTTGGCCAAGTGTAGGTAAATTTCAGTCCTTTTGTACATCCCAAATTGTCATATGACCATCACCATATCCTACTAGCAGAAGATCCCCTTGTGGGTTAAAACACACATCACAAGCTTGCTGCATCTCTTTTGGATTTTACAGTGTCTTTCATCGATCACAAGCACATTGCATATGAGATTTTACAGTGCTTGATATTCAGATTGCCTAGCTTTAGTTAAAAGCATAGGACAGTCATCACCTTAGTGAAATTTTCTAGTATATCAAGCCATGCTAGGGCTTTCATTGAAATTTGAAGAATAAGATTTAGCTGCATTACTATGAGCCCTGCTGTTAAAAACTTAAAACTCCCTAGGAAAATTGCTGATATTAGTCTGAATGTGTCTGGTGGAAGCCCAGATCTGTTACGAATATCTATGGATGCTGCAGCCTGGGCCAAGCTCTGATCATGGTGGAGGTGACATCTCCTGCTGTGATCGTGGTGACCACCTGGGCAGCCACCTGAAGCGCCAAATGCATATGCTTCAAGTGCAGAGCTAATTTGCATGGTCATTTGGCTTACATGGTCATGCATGGAGAAAATTAGCTCCGTGCGGTCGCAAAGATGTACAAAATGGAGGATACCATCTTCTAACTCAAGGGGTTTTTTGTGATGCTAGTAGAGGCACATTGTTGCCTTTTCATCCATATGAAAGTAGAGGCACATTGTGGTGCTAGTTTGCTGGGTTTTGTCTCCGACCATCGTGTCGTGATGATATTGCAGGTACCCCGAGAGGCCCTTGAGTTTGCCGGAATGTCGATTAACTTCCGTTCCGGCAAATTCGGGTACTCCATATGTCCTATTTTCAGCAAAGGTCATGCTGAAATTTTCCGTGAATTTTAGCATGACTTTGCTAAAAATAGGACATATGGGGTACTTGTGACTAATGCATGGGCCGGGGTATCTTAGTAGTTAATTAAGTAGGATCAAGTGCCCCGGCGTACTTGTGACTAATGCATGGCTTTTAGGGTGCCTCAGTGTCAATAAAAACCGAAATGATGAAAGGTTAGGCTTTTAGGGTGCCTCGGCGTCTAAAAACCCTCAATGATAAAAGCTTAGATTTTAGGATGCCTCGGTGTCGACAAACCCTAAATGATGAGACCATGATCTTGTTCCTTGACAATAACCAACTTTTTGACCAAACTTTGTTTCTATTTAGAGAGAAACATGGCCCACAACGATGAGGCCGGGGGTTCGGGCGGCAAGGCATTCTGGGAGCTGTCCCAGGAGATGGAGGAACAACCTCCCTTGTATGAGGCCGCCGCCTTCCCCACCGATCCTGAGACCACGGATGGTGCCGCCAAGGATGACCACACTGATGCCACCACTGATGGTGCCGCTGAGAATGCCACCACTGATGATGGCGGCGCACGCACAGATGGCAGCCAACCGAAGAGGCAACGGAAGGACCGGCGCCCGATCGTGCTCCGCACCCTCAAGGAGGAAGTTACTGAAGTGGACTCCAACGGGAATCCAACGGCGCCCTAACGAATAGTCAAGGGGTACTCGCTTCAGCTCGGGTGCATTGTCCGGAGCACCGTCTCGATCAACACCGAGAACCTGAGGCATCCTGACCGAGGGAATTTGCGCAACCTCCTCTTCACGAAGCTGCACGAACGATACAAGTTCCCCGCTGAATTTGAAAACACAAGCCTCAAAGGGAATAAAGTGAACAATGCTGCCCTCACGAAGATGAGCAAGGCCCTGTCTACTTGGAAAAGCAATGTGAAGAGAATAATCGAGAAAGGTGAGAGTTATCAGAAGATCAAGGAGAAAAATCCTTCGATCACCGAAGATGACTACAACGACTTCAAGATCAATTGCTCGAGCACCGCAAGCTCCCAATCAAGTGAGTGGGGGAAACAAATGCGGGAGCTGAACATAGGGGAACACACACTCGATCCCGGCGGTTACAGAGTGGCGGAGCCTATATGGGACAAGGAGGAGGCGGACCGTGCCGAGCAAGGCCTACCGCCCCTCTTAGAGAAATACAGCGGTAATAAGCAGACCAGGAACTTTGTCAGGGCCCGGTACAAGAAGGATCCGAAAACAAAGGAGCTTACCACGGATCCGAAGACTAGGCAGCTTGAGCTTGTTCTGGTAAGGAATACACCCCCGCGTAATTAGCTCCATATGGTTGCATTCTAATTAATGAAGCCAAATTTCTAAATGGTTCACATTCCTTCCGCAGGCGACTGAAAGCAGTAGCGCGGGGTCGACTAAGAGCAACCCTTGGGACACCACTCTAAATAGGGCATTGAATGTAATGAAGAACAAGGATAAGCTTAGTAAGCCGACGTCAGCTGGTCGTGTGGCCGGCAAAGGCTTGTCGACAAAATGGGGGTCATACTATACCGCTGGTGTGCGGAAGGAGAAAAAGACCAGCTCGGAAAGCCAGGCGCGAGAGGTTCAAGAACTCAAGGCACAGGTGGCGCGGATTCTGGAGATTGTCCAAGAGCAAGTGGAACAACGACTCGGAGCGACGATCACCGCCCTTGTGCCTACCTTGATCTCGGGGTTGAGTGCGTGGATTGCGGGCGGCCAACAGGGGCCGCCCCCGATTCCTAGCTTCACGGCCAGCAACTCGCATAATGCGATGGCGGGGCCATTGGTGCCTCCGGCGGAGGCGGCATTGGTGTCTCCGACGCCGGCGCGGGAGCTTAATGCACCCGGGTGTACGCCGGCCGGCACCTCTTCAGCAAGCGGCCCCTCCGTCAGCTGCACGCCCGCCGTTGGCGGTGCCTCGACATTAGCCGAGCTCGACGCCATCATCACGGTAACTAATTAAGCCTCTCTCGGCCGAGGACTTCATCTCCTTGCCTTTGACTGGGCATCCCTGACACCCTACATGTTTTCGCAGGGCGCCGCTGATGTTTCGTGCACTCTCCTCCACTTCGTGAACAACGAGTTGGTCGATGTCGCCAAGGGCAAAATCGTTCAACCGGGCAACCCCTTGTTCCACGGTACCCAGATGCCACCCAACTTGTTTAGGGTTCAACTGGTTCGGGTGTTGCCAGGCTGCGACGACTTGTTACCTCCGATTCGACCCGTCGGGGCCGACGATGAAGACGTGATGACCCTCAGCGCCTGCCTGAGCTGGCCCCTGCTTTGGTCGAATAGCCAGATTCGTTTGGGGGCGGGGGACACCACCCCAAAGACAACACCGCCAGTCGTGCCGGCGCCAAGTCGGCCCCATGGCAAGACCGCCGTAACGGTGCCGGACATCCCTATGCCACTGGATCCAAACATGCATATGGCACAGGATCAGAACGACGACGACGACGACGATGATACATTTGGCAACGTCGATCAGTACTTTGCCGAGCATGGGTACGATGGCGACTTCATGGGGCCTCCTTCTCAAGAACCAAACCCAACAAAAGACGTGTGCGATCTAGCTCGTACCGCGGAGAAGCCAAGTTGCAACAGGCGCCGTCTGGCGTTCAACTCTCAGGACGCCTCCAGCTGCCGACTTCACTGAGCCTCAGATAGGCGAGGTGCGAAATATTATCAGCCCCAACACACTCAAGAAGGCGGTCTGTGAGCAGAACTCGGTCCCATTACAGGAGAAGAAGAAGGCACGCAAAAGAAAGACTAAGAAGGGTGCAAGCCAGCCAGCACCGAGTACGATCCGTGCTCAGGACGGGCCACCTTCACCACAGGATATCTCGAGGAGGGTGCATGTGGCGGGTAGGGCGATGCTACCGACAAATATGCTCAATGCTGCAACCGGTGCTATGCGGAGTCTGCATGACAGTGTTCTTGCTTTGGAGAAGCGGCGTCTCAGGGAGAAGGATGTGGCATACCCGGTTTTCGCGGCCAAGGTGCCAGAGGGCAAGGGCTTTGTGGATAACTCCATCGGGCGTACGATCGTCCTGCGTTTTGATGACATCCACGCTATGTTGAACCTTCATCCGCTGCACTACACCTTCGTTCGGCTATTTTCGCTGAGTATGGAGATGCGGATCATTCGCGACAAGACCCCGGACATCGTGATAGTCGACCCCTTCTACATGCGTGCCAAGATCTTGGGTAGCGCTGGGGACCGGCAAGTCGCGAGTTCTTACCTCGAAGGCGTCATTCTGGCAAACCAAGATAAGGATAACTTCCTCGTGCCTTACTTTCCCGAGTAAGTCCTCCCCTCAACCGGCCCGTAACATATGAATTCTTACATTTCGATCGTTTTTCTTTTAACATTCCGTGTTTTCTGCAATGACACACGTTGCACGCTCATCCTCCTACGACCCAAATATTCCATGGCCACGTATTTCAACCCGGACCGTCAGTCGAACATAGACTACACAAATGTCAAGAAGGTTCTTGATGATGTTCTCCCCGGCTACGCCCAATCTGGAGGCACCTTCACCAGGCCTATTCGTAAGTACGGCAAGCACGTGTTCTCCCACAATACGACGTTCTGCTGCGTCAAGCAGCCGCCTGGCGGTCAGAAGGGTGCCTACTACGCCATCCATCACATGCGGGCGATCGTACGGGACCATCATCAACTTCTGCTACCGAGTAAACTCAAAGATTGGGCCGCGAGCGTGTCGGCAATCCAGGACGCGGACCTCCGACAAGAATTCTTTCACATCCAGTCGGAGTTTGCGGAAATCATCCATCAAGATGTCCTTCGTACCTCGGGGCAGTTCTACCTTACAAATCAACCGTCCAACAGTGACATCGACACAATGCTACAAATGCAGGATGACAACGCCCGTTCTTTCATGACTCCCACGATAGACGGCGGCTTCATCCACGCTCCGGTCCCTTGAGTTGAGTTGTCTAGTTCTGAAACATCGATTGGTTCATGTTGTAATTAAACTTTAATGAACTTGTAGTATGTCTCTTTGGTTTCGAGAGTCGTTCAACTTAGATGTAATCGATGCTATTAATGTCTTGCTTTTCTCTTCCGATCATTCTGTTGCATAATTATATATTGCTTATGTATTGTCTGTGAATTGGTACTAACGTTTCGTTTGGCTAGTGCATAGCGATGCCGACGTATGTTGTGTACAAGGGTAAGGTTCCCGGAGTCTACGATGACTGGGAGGAGTGTCGGAGACAGGTTCACCGATTCAGCGGTAACAGTTACAAAGGGTACACCACTAGGGCCGAGGCCAAATCTAGATACGCCCGCTATCTAGCGGGAGAGGGGAGGGAGCGTTGGAGGAACCGGATGAAGACGAGTTTCATCGTGATGATGCTCATCGTGATGACTGCAGCTCTCTTCTATGTGATGGTAGTTTAGATGATCGATATCGACTTGTAATGTGAAGATAAACTCGCTACTCGCGGTCTCAAGACTTGTAATATAATGTTCTATCTTTGTTCGGTCTTTTTAATTCGGAGACTAATATGATGAATTGTATTCGGAGACTAATATGATGAATTGTATTCAAAGACTAATCTTCTATTGTATTCGATGAATCTGTTGTTGATGTGTGCTGTCTATATTTTGTCAAATTATACATTTTGTAACCTGTGCAAAAAACAGAAAAGAAAAAAAGAAAAAAAACCTAATATTCATACTAATGGCGCATCACATGACAGTGCGCCATTAGTATGACAGTGCATACTAATGGCGCATCACTGGGTAGTGCGCCATTAGTATGCCGCGGTTACTAATGGCGCATCCAGTGGTGGTGCGCCATTAGTATGCCAAAGCACCTGGGTATACATGGCCCCTGGGAGGCATACTAATGGCGCACGCTGGCCTATACTAATGGCGCACCCGCGGTGCTCCATTAGTATACCAGATACTAATGGCGCACCAGGTGGTACGCCATTAGTAAAAATTACTAATGGCATGCTGTTAATGGCGCACCACAGATGCGCCATTAATGGCCATATTAGGTGCGCCATTAGTAGGGGTTTTTCTAATAGTGTTTGATGCAAAGTTGAAATTGGTAAAGAAAAGCTAAAAATTGTTAGTTGCCTATTCACCCCCCCCTCTAGTCAAATATATCAATCCTTTCAGAGGGGTATTAATATGCATTAAGAATTTGAACATATGATCTTCCACCAAATAAACCAACTAGCATCAGCTACAAGGAGTAATCAACACTACTAGCAACCCACAGGTACCAATTTGAGGTTTTGGTACAAAGACTGGATACAAGAGATGAACTAGGGTTTGAGAGGAGATGGTGCTGGTGAAGATGTTGATGGAGATCGGCTCCCTCCCGAAGAGAGGATCGATAGTGATGACGATGGTAATGATTTCCCCCTCCCAGAGGGAAGTTTCCCCGGCATAACAACTCCGTCGGAGCCCTAGATTGGTTCCGCCAAGGTTCTACCTCGTGGCGGCGGAGTTTCGTCCCGTAAGCTTGCTTATGATTTTTTCAGGGTAAAAGACTTCATATAGCAGAAGATGGGCACTGGAGGCCTGCCAGGGGGCCCACGAGGCAGGGGGCGCGCCCAGGGGGTAGGGCGCGCCCCCCACCCTCGTGGCCAGGGTGTGGGCCCCCTCTGGTACTTCTTTCGCTCAATATTTATGATTAATTCCTAAAAATGACTTTCGTAGAGTTTCAGGACTTTTGGAGCTGTGCAGAATAGGTCTTCAACATTTGCTCCTTTTCCAGCCCAGAATCCCAGCTGTCGGCATTCTCCCTCTTTATGTTAAACCTTGTAAAATAAGAGAGAATAGCCATAAGTATTGTGACATAACATGTAATAACAATCCAGAATGCAATAAATATCGATATAAAAGTATGATGCAAAATGGACGTATCAGCCCCCTCCCGCTGGTGCTGCTGCCACCTGCCCGGGTGCCCGGGCCATCACCCCCGGGTGCCCGACCCCTCTCCAGCCGGCCCCGGGTGCCCGACCCTTCCCGCGCCAGCCTCCAGCGCCACCCGGGTGCTCGGGCTTTGGTCCCCCAGGTGCCCGGCCTCGACCGCCCAGGCCCCTGCGGCTACCCCGGGAGCCCGGGCCTAGGACCCCCGGGTGCCCGGACCCCTCTGAGGGCCTGCGTGCCTTTTTGGGTTTTTGCCCATGTAATCCCTCTCCCCCTCCTAGTCCGTCCCTAAACTATAAGTACCTCCCTCCTAGCTCATTAGAAGGATAGCAAAGTATATGAGAGACATTAGAGAGCTTTGCTCCTTGTACCCACTCCTCTAGGAGATCAAGACCACCTAGGAGAAGATCCCTAGTGGATATCAAGCCCCCGTCCATGATCGGATCATCAAGACCTCTCTCCTCATAGGATTGGGATGAACTAGTACCTTATATCTTTCCTTTGTTGTTTTCGGATCATTGTGACCTCTTGTGTGTTCTTGGATCTAGCATATGTGTGATTGGATCTAGTCAATTTGAGTGTTTCCCCTCTCTTGTGTTCTTCGTGTTCTTCGTGTTCTTGGGGATTTCCCCTCCAATTCATGAAAGATCTCCATCTAGGGTTCCACCCTACAACATCTTGGTATCATGAGCCACGTTTATCACGAAATTGGAGCCTCCCCTCTTTGTTTTCTAGCCTAATTTTGTGTGTTCTTCCCCAATTTTGAAAATTCCCCACCAAAATAGCCCCAATTTTTTTGTGATTTGTTGGTTTGATGAGGTTTTATCGGATTTGATCCATGGATTTGGTTGGTTTCAAGTAGATCTAGCATTCCCCCCGTCCATCTCCACCTTTCCCTCCACGAAATTCACCAATTTCTCCCATATTCCCATGAATTCCTGCCCAAATCTGTGACCCCCGGGCACCCGGACCCCCCGTGCATCCCCGCTGACCACCCCGGGTGCCTGCACCCCTTACCCTTGGGCACCCGGACCCCCAGTCCATCTTCTCCGCCCAACCTTGCTGACCACTCCAGGTGCCCGCACCATACACCCCCGGGCACCCGCACCCCCCAGAATCAGCCCACCAACAAAAACCGTTTCGGCCATAACTTTTGCTCCGGAGTCCGATTTTGACGTTCTTTAGCTCATTGAGTAGCTATTGACATCCCCCATCCATATAGATAGGTTCCAACACCATTTGACTCCACCAATAATTTGGCATTTTGGCATCTTTGCATAGGCCATCCACCATATCATCCGCCATACCACCATCACTTTCCGCAACTTAACCCATTTTGCTCCATTTAGCATTTGTGGTTGCTTGAGTGGTGACTTGAGTCTCCTAAGGTGTTTTGACTACTTAGGGGTGGTTGCTTCGTCATCAACCACCACCACCACTTCCGCATTGCCAACTCGGAACCACCAACGCATTCCGCTACCGCCATTTGACATTTTCCTTGAGATTTTGAGTTTGCAGTTTTTTTCGTTTCCTAGGGTGTTTCGGCTAACTAGGAACGGTTCGACATCGACAACACCGCCGCTCACCTTCGACAAGGACTCAACATCGACCACTTCACCATTTTGATAACCTAACTGTAAGCAAGAACGGTAACCTCTATATCATCTTGGTATCGTGGTATCCCATCATTGTACATTCATTCTTACCATTACATTGTTAATCCGTTAGCCCATTTTGCGTCACTTGCCTATCGAGACTAGCCATTTGAGTATTGCCGACAACATTACTTGTGCACATTAGTGTCTTTACCTTCCATTGCATACATACCATATCACATTGGTACCATCTTGGTATCATCATATCATCCCTTGTGTCACAAGATTGTTCCCGCATATACATAATTGCTATCTTGGTTTGTGCATTTCGCATAAGTGGCCATATAAAAAAAGCTTTTAAGCAAAAGGAAAAGAGAGCAAAGAGCTTGTGAGCAAGAGCCATAGCATCATACCACATTGCACATAAGATTTTCATATCCGATCATCTTGGATCATCTTGAGAAGAGCATCAGGAACATCATACACATAGCATACTTGGGATCGAAAGCTCATACATTTTGCATTCTATAGGTTGTGCACAAGTGTCGTATCCGCCTATTGAGCAATCGTGCTAGCGTCTCTCTTGAGTTGTGCAACATGAGCGTTTTCCGTGGATTCCACATTTTGTGCTCATTCCTTGGTTGCACGACCCCATTTATCTATCCGTGTGTGTGTTTCTGTGTGCCACCCATTGCTATTAGTCTACTTGTTTCACTTGCGAATTTGTGAATCTTTTCCAACATTAGTGACTCTTGCTAACATTTTGCATCAAATTTTTGTGCCACTATCCTCACCGAGCTCCACCATAAGCCTTAATTGTGTAGGTGTGAGAATTGACAAGATCCGGTACCAATTGTGCTATTTCCTTGATACATTCTTGAGTGATCATTGATCTATCTTCAACATTGGATAAGGTACATTGGTCTAGTTCTTTCCTTTCTTCCACTCACATTTTCTCGAGTCTTGTGATGGATAGGCAAGGCATTTCATCTCCGGTCTTCCACGACAATGACGGCGCGAACAACTACACCACCAAAACGCCCATCTTCGGACTACAACGAGCAATGAGAGGCATTGAGCGACTCACCGTCGACATTCACCAAAGCGAAGCATGAACAAGGGACTACATCGACACCAAGTTGGACGCACAATTGGATGACATCCGACACGTGTGGGCCAACTACAAGTCTTCTTCCTCTTTGTCATCTTCAAGGGGGAGAC
Source organism: Triticum dicoccoides (assembly GCF_002162155.2). Lineage (NCBI taxonomy): Eukaryota > Viridiplantae > Streptophyta > Magnoliopsida > Poales > Poaceae > Triticum > Triticum dicoccoides. Next base: position 816,953,683 of record NC_041383.1, on the reverse strand, counting down.
TCTCAAGTTGCAAGTCTTCGGAGCGGCCACAAGATGCAAGTACCACACGACACTGTCAAGAAAAACTCCATGAGCACAAGAGAAGACCGCGAGACGAGTACCAACAAGACGGAGCTACGACTACTACCACCACTTCGGCATCTTCGCCTTTGGACGTACGACATCTTCGCCTACCTCCGACGAGTACGCCTACATCGGCCTTCATCTACAACGACGGTGACGAGATGATTGAGCATGGGACTTTGCCTTCGGCCATGGAGGAGAGCGATGATGTGCCATCTTCGGCCTTCATCCACGGCGATGACGACGAGATGGTTGAGCATGGGATTTTCCCTTCGACCACGGTGACGTATGATGACTTGAGTGACTTGTGCCACCATATTGAGATTGAGAGTGACTTCACCACCAGCCCCATATATGACGAGTTGCCCAATTCCCATGTGAGGAGAGCCACCACCACCACTTGAGTGATTTGAGTGACTCCACCATAGGTGACATTGGGTGCACCTAACTTGAGGGAGTGAGTGAGCCACCACCACATAGAGAGAGTGAGATAGTTGATAGGACATGTGAGGCCACTACGATTTCTAACGACTTAACCTCTAACTCTATTGTGTCTTCTCCTTTGGTGCTAGGTCTCATATATGATGATGCGCCGATCCGCGACGACTTCATCCTTCCTTTGGACAAGACGATGGCCACGGTGGAACATGATGCACCACCCACATGGTTCCATCAAGTTGATGGTGATGACCACCATCTGGTCTTTGCCACCTCACCTACACCACACGAGCGGAATGAGAATGGTAACATAGGTGAAGGTGATGCTCTAGTCCAACTAGTGGACATTCTTGACATTGATTGATTGCATGATGTTGATCCACCTATTGTCATGCTTCATGCTAGTTCGACTACCCCATGCGATGATTTACCCATTTATGATGAGTTTGATGATTGCCATGTGGAGTCTATTAGTTGTGATGCCATATTACATAGGATTTTTTGTGATAATTCTCTCGGTCACATCATGTTTGACAATCCGCTTGACTTGTCATATGCTATGCATGAGATCAACAATATGTCATATTTACAATCTCTTCATAGTGACTATGCATATGCCATCAAATTAAACCCAATTTGCACTTATGGCATAGATGACAAGCCCATGGTTATTGGCATTTGTTTTTCTTGTGATGATATTGATATGCTCCCTTTGCATCATTTATCTCTTATGCCATACCATGAACACCTAGCTTCGGATATGCATTCTTTTGGATGTTCTTCATTTTCTCCATATGATGTTTCCACTATTGCTGATGAGGACACCCCCATAGTTTCCTCATACATTTTAGGAGATTTTGATTCATCCTATCCATTGCATGATCCCACTACTTGTGTGCACCATATGCTCCCCATGAATAAACATGCTAGTGATGTGCCATATACTTGCATTCTCAATTTGTTTCGCCATCGTGTCATACATAACAACTATTCTTTCATGATGGTTGACATGTTCTTATACCATGCACCAAATTTCTTTGAGCGATGCTTATCTTGTACTAACTCACACGTGCACATACACATCATGATGGATGATGTGTACATTTACCACGAACACAATTCCTTTGGTTTGTGTCTCTTTTGTGTAGGTACAGATGAATACTTGTCAACCTCGCAATCCCACGAGTTGACAAAACGAGCTCTAGAGAGCAATGATGACTTGGGATCCCATGGATTGTCTTTCCCACCGCTCTCTTCGCGCAGACTACGCACATTTCTTCTTCATGGCTCTCACTTGGCTATGGGTTATTGTCCATTACATATTATATGCCCATATTGCCATATTCACTTTGCATGATATGCTCATTCCTATGCCTTTGCCATGCATTTGTGACCCATGCCTTGCATTACACATGATGATTAATTCTACTACTTGTATGTGTATTTGCAAGCTTGGTGGCGATATTGCTTGTTCTTGCCTTGTTTCCTTTGTGATCCATTCCTATGATGATATCTTGCTTTGCAATCGTGCTTGTGATATGCCATGTTCATTTCCCATATCTATTATTTGCTCACATGACATGATTGCCCTGATTTCCTCTAGTGTGTTGCATCTTCGCTCCACTAGTTTGCGCGACTTGATTTCTATGCTTTCTCATGTTGCATCCAATTCTTGGATTACTTGCTCATATCACATGATTGGTTGCAACAATGTCACTACTTCACATATGCCATGTCCCATTGCTTATCACATGATTGATTTGATAGCCTCGCACACATTGCAAAATTGCTATATCATTTGTGTTGGGTGCCTCACTTTCTTCACCACACCATATGCACATTATGCTCGGAGTGTCTTGCACTTGTCCCATGTGTTTAGACACTTCATTTTATTTGGTGTTGTGAATGGTTCATATGCATACCATAGACCATTTGTTGAGCACTTTATGCATGCTTGCTATGACACTGAGGTAGATGCTTGTTTACTTGTCCCACATATTTGCATCGCTACATCACATTTTCATAATTGTCTACATGATGTCCTTGATTTTGCTCAAATTATGTGCTTACATGACATGTCACGATCCCTTGTCACACCATTATGTTACACTTGATGACGACACTTGTTTGGTGAATACCTCGTGAATGCTTGGTTTTGCACTAACGCTAACCACATTTGTTTTTCCAAGTGTTTGTTGTACTTGCTCCTTTTGAAGGAATCACAAGACGGTGCGACATTGGAGAGTGCCCATTTCGAGCTCCCACGTGACAAATGCTTGGTGGTCGTCCACTCCTACACGGCGATGCCCTCTCGTTACCATGGTGATGAAAATCACGATCCGTGGAAGGATCTCTCCCAGGGGGGAGATGATGCGGAGCATCCCTCTACCATCACCATGGACGTCGCACCACCACCGCAAGCACGGAGAGAACCTATGATGAGAGCTCGTACATGCGTCATCGAGAACGAGGTGAACTCCTTCCTCTTCGAGCTCCACTCAAATTCATTCGAGAGTTGGGTCCTACCTCAAACAGAAGGGTTATGCATGATTAGGTATCAAGGTGTTGATCATGGAGAGGCTAGCACGAAGACCCGGACAACTACAGACGAGAAGAAGGAGGAAAGGAGCGAGAAGGATGAAGGAGAAGAGGCACTGGACACCCTGGGTGCCCGGGGACTTTGGCCCCGGAGGCTCGGCCCCTCCATGGTGCTGCTCCCAGTTGGTCCCGGGTGCCCGGCCTCACGTGGCCCAGCCGCGGCCCAGGCCACCCCCGGGTGCCCGGCCTTGAGGCCCCGGGTGCCCAACCTCCTCCCGCTGGTGCTGCTGCCACCTGCCCGGGTGCCCGGGCCATCACCCCCGGGTGCCCGGCCCGTCTCCAGTCGGCCCCAGGTGCCCGGCCCTTCCCGCGCCAGCCTCCAGCGCCACCCGGGTGCCCGGGCTTTGGACCCCCGGGTGCCCGGCCTTGACCGCCCAGGCCCCTGCGGCTACCCCAGGTGCCCGGGCCTAGGACCCCCGGGTGCCCGGACCCCTCCGAGGGCCTGCGTGCCTTTTTGGGGTTTTGCCCATGTAATCCCTCTCCCCCTCCTAGTCCATCCCTAGACTATAAGTACCTCCCTCCTAGCTCATTAGAAGGATATCAAAGTATATGAGAGACATTAGAGAGCTTTGCTCCTTGTACCCACTCCTCTAGGAGATCAAGACCTCCTAGGAGAAGATCCCTAGTGGATATCAAGCCCCCATCTTGGGAAGGATCCCCATCATAGGATCATCAAGACCTCTCTCCTCATAGGATTGGGATGAACTAGTACCCTATATCTTTCCTTTGTTGTTCTTGGATCATTGTGACCTCTTGTGTATTCTTGGATCTAGCATATGTGTGATTGGATCTAGTCAATTTGAATGTTTCCCCTCTCTTGTGTTCTTCGTGTTCTTGGGGATTTCCTCTCCAATTCGTGAAAGATCTCCATCTAGGGTTCCACCCTACAACATATAGTCTTGCAGTTCTCGCCTCCTCCTCGGGCTACTCCAGGGGAAACCCAAGATCTGGATTTTCTGGATTGGACGAAGAAGGCGCGTAGCGTCGTTCTCCCTCCCGGGGGCATCGTCTTGGAGTAGGCGCTGAAGGGCTCGGAAGGTGGAGCGGTGTGGCATCTACCTCATCAGCGTCGGTGGGTCTCGGCAGTGTGGCACGGCGGGGTGTCGCGATAGGTGCGTGATGATGGACGCGTGGGGAAGTGGCGCTGTCTCGCGTCATGGCGGCATCGACAGCAGTACGACCTGGCAAGGTTAATGTGTTGACCGCTCCTAAAGATGCAACGACGGAAGATGGCGGCGGCAGATCCAGAGCGTGCGCATGCGGTGCGCGCTGTGGGTCGGCCATATCGGGTGGTGCTCTCGGCCCGATGCGGGGCAGCTGTGTGAGGCCATCGAATTAGATAGTGCGCCTTCATGTGGTTCGGGCACAATATCAAGAGTGTAGGTGTCGTGTCTTTGTCCGCTAGATAGGAGGCTTCGAGTGGATCTATCTATTCATGTTGTCAGACTCTGTTGAATAATAATAAAGATGGTTGTGTGCATGAAGGGTAATCCTCCTTTTTGAAAAAAAAACCCGCAACCCTATGTTTCAGGGCATAACTATTTTTTGTAGCAAACGCAAAACCGTGCTACGCGGACGCTAACTGCCACCTTCCCGAACATTCCCCTTCAGCGTCGGCACTGCCCAGGCGAATCCGGCAGGATCCAGCCACTCCCGCCCTAGCAGCACCACCCTGCCGCCCGGATCCGCCGCCCCCCTCGTCTAATCGACTGCACTGCCACCCGCTGCCGCGCCACATCTGTCGCCCCATCACACCGTTGAATGGCATTGAAACAAGCGAAGGGTCAGTCCGGCTACCCCGACGTTCATCCGTCGTCATGTAACTACTTTGGGGTCGAGTTTCAGTGTGGCGACTGGCGGTATTGGCTCGACACCTTTGAGACGGTAGAGATGGCCGCACACGCCTATGACATCGGTGTGTGGAGGCTCAATCAGCCGCGACATGAGGTCAACTTCCCGGAGATTGAGACATAAGCGGATGTGGAGTTCATCGGGCCATTGGTGACCATTGAGTCCCACCTTACAAGGGAGACCCACATCTTCCTGGAGCAGCAGGGCACCCGGGAAGGCGATGAGGCAGCGATGGCGAGGTTCGCAAAGGAGAATCTGCACCTCGTGCAAGCGGAGGTGGAGTGGTTCTGGAAGCGTGGCAAATGAGAAGGTGGAGGACGAGGCAGGGAATCAAGAAGGGGGAGGATGCAGGCCTAGGGGTGATCGATGTTGAGGACATCGACGATGACTTCGACGCGTACTACAACAGTGGCGACAAGGGTGCCGACATTGACTGGGATGGCCTTGCGCGTGAGAGTGCTAGCGAGTAGTTGTCTATTGTGTGTCTACTAGAAGTTTGCATGTTTAAAATGGTTCAAATGTTCGACGGTTTGGATGTTTGAATGTTTGAATGAGATCAACTAGTTTGGCTAGCATGTCTGAGTGCTCTAGAATAGGGTTGTTGTTGAAGATGGACATGTTTTTCGTGCCCAAGAAAGCATTTTCCGATACCCTAAAGTTTACTCCATCGACTACTTTTTGCACCCTAAAATAGGGCTGTTGTTGGAGATACTCTAATTGCGATTGTTTCCATCTAGTGCACTATTTGTGATTGTTTCCCCGTCAACTACTCTCTGTCATGACCGACCGATGCGGTAGGTCTGACGGCCATAGCGGGGTAGTAGAGTGTAGAGAGCCAACGCGGCGATGAGCAGTGTATGGGACCATGCACGCATGCATGTACCAGATCAACAGCACGGTATTGTAGGACGCACGGCATTGTAGGACAAGAAATTAATTAGGGACCGGTTGGCAATATGTATGTATGCTCCGTCGTCTTCAGGCTATAACCGAGCATACACTCACACATGTGATCATGATGGAATTGGAATGGTAGCTGCCCCGTCGCTCGCATGCCCTGTCCTGCCTGCCACACGCGACGCTAGCTTCTCTTGCCCGAGAAAGGCAGAAGAACACCGGACGACCGGTGCTCTGCCCTCGGCGGTAGCGCGACGGTGCGGGTGACGGCTCCCAGGCTCAAAGCAAAGCGTATCTTCTCCTGTCCTATCACGACAAACACATCATCCAACAAATGACCAAGTAGGGAAAAAAGTACTCTTCTTGTCTTAGATTTGTCTAAATAATTTTGGGACGGAGAGAGTAGGAGCACTAGGCACCATTGGCAAATTACAGACCATCAAGTAGTTCAAAAGCATGGCACATGCCGGCAGGGACTATTACTAAGAGCAAGCATGGTTAATAATATAGCCAGCTGTTGGCTATAACATGTTGCTATATCATTCAT
>NC_041383.1:816940788-816946468 GCF_002162155.2 Triticum dicoccoides | reverse complement strand
TCCACCACCGCCGCTTCTGCGCCAGGCGTCACGGCCTCGCTCGGCGCGGGCGCCACGGCGTCGCTCTCGGCGCCGACCCTCCCGGCGCCCGGCACCGCGCCAGGCCACGGGCGGCCACCGGCCCCCGTCCAACATACTCCGCCGCCGTCACCTCCCCCGCAGCCGCAGCAGTTCACACAGGAGGCAATGGCCGGCGTCCTCAACGACCTAGTCGCCGCGGTTCAGGGCATCCGCCTCTACCTGGCAAGTCCGTACGGGCCGCCTCCACCACTCCATCCAGCCATGGCCGCGGGTCCGCAGGCGCTGCCGTGGTACTCGGTACCGGGGGCCATCACCGGAGGCTACCCGGCGCTCCCCGCCCCGGCGGCCGCACCGCTGCCTTGGCCACAGTGGCCGCCGCCGCTCGCGACGACAACCGCGCCACTCGCCGCCACCACGGGGCCGCAGTGGCCCACCTGGACCGCGCCGGTCGCGCCGTCTCCCGCCGCGCCGTCACTCCCAGCGGCCACGGAGCAGGGTCCTCCACCGCCCCATCCCAGCCCTAACTTGGGCCGGTCGTCGCCGAGCGGGCTTCCGATCCAGGAGGTCCGCTTTCCGTCATCGCCTTCGCCACTTCCCGACTGGCTTCACGGGCCGCCATCGACCTATCCGGGGGCCCGTCCGCCGTCCGGTTTTCCGTTGCAGCCCGAGGTGTCGGGCGCCAACGGGAACTACGCCGGGCCTTCCACCATGGACCGCGCACCATCATCCGCCCTACGCACCGCCGAGACAGTGGGCCAGGGCGCGCCACACCAGCAGCCCCCCCGGTTCGCCAAGATCGACTTCGCCACATATGACGGCTCCGACGACCCGCTTAACTGGCTCAACCAGTGTGACCAGTTCTTCCGCGGACAGCGCACACACGCGTCGGAGCGTACTTGGCTGGCTTCCTACCATCTCCGCGGGGCCGCCTAGACATGGTACTACGCCCTCGAGCAGGACAAGGGCGGCATGCCCCCGTGGGATCGTTTCCGAGAGCTGTGCTGTAACGCCCGGATAATTATACAGTAATCTCATGCTAATGGTGCCACGCCACCACTGTTACTGTTGCTAATCTTCGCTTGGTCCAAATCGCAACTCAAAATCAAAACTGAGTTTAAAGTCAGGTTTCAAATTTATCAAACATGCAAACAAAAATGTTCAAGTTGTTGCAAGTAATCATTTGGTAATATTAGTGGAGAAATCATCTTTTTACAAAATGGCTAAATGCTCTAAAAACAAAATAAAACAGAAAAGAAATAAAATACATATAAGAACAGAAAACTAAAATACAAAAAATGGGCCTCGTGGCCAACTAGACCTCGGCCCAGCCAGTGGCCCAGCTGGCCCCAGCCGCCCGAATGGGCCGGCCCACCCCGCTGTTGGGTTTCGTAGTAATTTCAAAAAATTTCCTACGCACACGCAAGATCATGTGATGCATAGCAACGAGGGGAGAGTGTTGTCTACGTACCCAACGCAGACCGACTGCGGAAGCGATGACACGACGTAGAGGAAGTAGTCGTACGTCTTCACGATCCAACCGATCAAGCACCGAAACTACGGCACCTCCGAGTTCGAGCACACGTTCAGCTCGATGACGATCCCCGGACTCCGATCCAGCAAAGTGTCGGGGAAGAGTTCCGTCAGCACGACGGCGTGGTGACGATATTGATGAACTACAGCAGCAGAGCTTCGCCTAAACTCCGCTACAGTATTATCGAGGTATATGGTGGAAGGGGGCACCGCACACGGCTAAGGAATAGATCACGTGGATCAACTTGTTGTGTCTTGGGTGCTAGCCCTGCCCCTCTATTTATATGTTGAGCCCCGGGGTCGAAACTTGGAGCAAAAGCCTCCTCAAAGTCGGTTTTTCCCGAAAGGCAAGAGTCCCACTCGGACTCCAGGACCAAACGCCACAATCCTTGGCGTCTGGCCCAGACGCCATGGGCCTCGGCGTCTGGCCCAGGGCCAGACGCCAGGGTCTCCGGCGTTTGGCCCCCTGGACTCCGCAAAACTCCTTTTGCACCGATCTAAAGCCTCATGGGCTTGACCCCTTGGCCTAACCATATCATCCAATATATGAACCTTTACGTCTCGACCATTTCGAGACTCCTCGTCATGTCCCCAATCTCATCCGGGACTCCGAACTCCTTCGGTACATCAAAACATGTAAACTCATAATATAACTGTCATCGTAACCTTAAGCGTGCGGACCCTACGGGTTCGAGAACAATGTAGACATGACCGAGACACGTCTCCGGTCAATAACCAATAGCGGGACCTGGATGCCCATATTGGCTCCTACATATTCTACGAAGATCTTTATCGGTCAGACCGCATAACAACATACGTTGTTCCCTTTGTCATCGGTATGTTACTTGCCCGAGATTCGATCGTCGGTATCCAATACCTAGTTCAATCTCATTACTGGCAAGTCTCTTTACTCGTTCCGTAATACATCATCTCACAACTAACATATTAGTTGCAGTGCTTGCAAGGCTTATGTGATGTGCATTACCAAGAGGGCCCAGAGATACCTCTCCGACAATCGGAGTGACAAATCCTAATCTCGAAATACGCCAACCCAACATCTACTTTTGGAGACACCTGTAATGCTCCTTTATAATCACCCAGTTACGTTGTGACGTTTGGTAGCACCCAAGGTGTTCCTCCGGCAAACGGGAGTTGCATAATCTCATAGTTATAGGAACATGTATAAGTCATGAAGAAAGCAATAGCAACATACTAAACGATCAGGTGCTAAGCTAATGGAATGGGTCATGTCAATCAGATCATTCAACTAATGATGTGACCTCGTTACTCAAATAACAACTCTTTTGTCTATGGTTAGGAAACATAACCATCTTTGATTAACGAGCTAGTCAAGCAGAGGCATACTAGTGACACTCTGTTTGTCTATGTATTCACACATGTATTATGTTTCCGGTTAATACAATTCTAGCATGAATAATAAACATTTATCATGATATAAGGAAATAAATAATAACTTTATTATTGCCTCTAGGGCATATTTCCTTCAGTCTCCCACTTGCACTAGAGTCAATAATCTAGTTCACATCGCCATGTGATTTAACAGCAATAGTTCACATCACCATGTGATTAACACCCATAGTTCACATCGCTATGTGACCAACACCCAAAGGGTTTACTAGATTCAGTAATCTAGTTCACATCGCTATGTGATTAACACCCAAGGAGTACTAAGGTGTGATCATGTTTTGCTTGTGAGAGAATCTTGGTCAACGGGTCTGCCACATTCAGATCCTCATGTATTTTGCAAATTTCTATGTCAACAATGCTCTGCATGGAGCTACTCTAGCTAATTTCTCCCACTTTCAATATGTATCTAGATCGAGACTTAGAGTCATCTAGATTAGTGTCAAACTTGCATCGGCGTAACCCTTTACGACGAACCTTTTTTCACTTCCATAATAGAGAAACATATCCTTATTCCACTAAGGACAATTTTGACCGCTGTCCAGTGATCTACTCCTAGATCACTATTGTACTCCCTTGCCAAACTCAGTGCAGGGTATACAATAGATCTGGTACGCAGCATGGCATACTTTATAGAACCTATGACTGAGGCATAGGAAATGACTTTCATTCTCTTTCTATTTTTGCCGTGGTCGGGCTTTGAGTCTTACTCAACTTCACACCTTGTAACACAGGCAAGAACTCTTTCTTTGACTGTTCCATTTTGAACTACTTCAAAATCTTGTCAAGGTATGTACTCATTGAAAAAACTTATCAATCGTCTTGATCTATCTCTATAGATCTTGAAACTCAATATGTAAGCAGCTTCACCGAAGTCTTTCTTTGAAAAACTCCTTTCAAACACTCCTTTTATGCTTTACAGAATAATTCTACATTATTTCCGATCAACAATATGTCATTCACATATACTTATCAGAAATGTTGTAGAGCTCCCACTCACTTTCTTGTAAATACAGGCTTCTCCGAAAGTCTGTATAAAACCAAATGCTTTGATCACACTATCAAAACGTTTATTCCAACTCTGAGAGGCTTGCACCAGTCCATAAATGGATCGCTGGAGCTTGCACACTTTGTTAGCTCCCTTTGGATTGACAAAACCTTCCGGTTGCATCATATACAACTCTTCTTCCAGAAATCCATTCAGGAATGCAGTTTTGACATCCATCTGCCAAATTTCATAATCATAAAATGCGGCAATTGCTAACATGATTCGGACGGACTTAAGCATCGCTACGGGTGAGAAGGTCTCATCGTAGTCAATCCCTTGAACTTGCCGAAAACCTTTTGCGACAAGTCGAGCTTTGTAGACAGTAACATTACCATCAGCGTCAGTCTTCTTCTTAAAGATCCATTTATTCTCAATTGCTTGCCGATCATCGGGCAAGTCAACCAAAGTCCATACTTTGTTCTCATACATGGATCCCATCTCAGATTTCATGGCTTCAAGCCACTTTGCAGAATCTGGGCTCATCATCGTTTCTTCATAGTTCGTAGGTTTCATCATGATCTAGTAGCATGACTTTCAGAACAGGATTACCGTACCACTCTGGCGTGGATCTTACTCTGGTTGATCTACGAGGTTCAGTAGTATCTTGTTCTGAAGTTTCATGATCATCATCATTAGCTTCCTCACTAACTGGTGTAGGTGTCACAAAAACAGTTTTCTGTGATGTACTACTTTCCAATAAGGGAGCAGGTACAGTTACCTCGTCAAGTTCTACTTTCCTCCCACTCACTTCTTTCAGGAGAAACCCCTTCTCCAGAAAGTTTCCGAATTTAGCAAAAAAAAAAGTCTTGCCTTCGGATCTGTGGTAGAAGGTGTATCCAATAGTTTCCTCTGGATATCCTATGAAGACGCACTTCTCCGATTTGAGTTTGAGCTTATCAGGATGAAATATTTTCATATAAGCATTGCAACCCCAAACTTTAAGAAATGACAGCTTAGGTTTCTTGCCAAACCATAGTTCATATGGTGTCGCCTCAACGGATTTAGATGGTGCCCTATTTAATGTGAATGTAGCTGTTTTTAATGCATAACCCCAAAAAAATAGTGGTAGATCCGTAAGAGACATCATAGATTGCACTATATATCTAATAAAGTACGGTTATGACGTTCGGACACACCATTATGCTGTGGTGTTCCATGTGGCATGAATTTGTGAAACTATTCCACATTGTTTTAATTGAAGGCCAAACTCGTAACTCAAAATATTTGTCTCCGCGATCAGATCGTAGAAACTTTATTTTCTTGTCACGATGATTTTCCACTTCACTCTGAAATTCTTTGAACTGTTCAAATGTTTCAAACTTATGTTTCATCAAGTAGATATCCCCATATCTGCTCAAATCATCTGTGAAGGTCAGAAAATAATGATACCTGCTGCAAGTTTTAATATTCACCGGACCACATACATCAGTATGTATGATCTCCAACAAATCTGTTGCTTGCTTCATTGTTCCGGAGAACGGCGTTTTAGTCATCTTGCCCAAAAGGCATGGTTCGCAAGCATCAAGTGATTCATAATCAAGTGATTCCAAAATCCCATCAGCATGGAGTTTCTTCATGCGCTTTACACCAATATGACCTAAACGGCAGTGCTACAAATAAGTTGCACTATCATTATTAACTTTGCATCTTTTGGTT
>NC_041383.1:816939125-816940778 GCF_002162155.2 Triticum dicoccoides | reverse complement strand
TATTACAATAAACATGATCAAATCATATTCATGCTCAACGCAAACACCAAATAACACTTATTCAGGTTCAACACTAATCCCGAAAGTATAGGGAGTGTGCAATGATGATCATATCAATCTTGGAACCACTTCCAACACACATCGTCACTTCACCCTTAACTAGTCTCTGTTTATTCTGCAACTCCCGTTTCGAGTTACTAATCTTAGCAACTGAACTAGTATCAAATACTGAGGGGTTGCCATAAACACTAGTAAAGTACACATCAATAACATGTATATAAAATATACTTATGTTCACTTTGCCATCCTTCTTATCTGCCAATCACTTGGGGTAGTTCCGCTTCCAGTGACCAGTCCCTTTGCAGTAGAAACACTTAGTCTCAGGCTTAGGACCAGACTTGGGCTTCTTCACTTGAGCAGCAACTTGCTTGCCATTCTATTTGAAGTTCCCCTTCTTCCCTCTGCCCTTTTCTTGAAACTAGTGGTCTTGTCTACCATCAACACTTGATGTTTTTCTCGATTTCTACCTTCGTCAATTTCCGCATTACGAAGAGCTTGGGAATTGTTTCCGTTATCCCTTGCATATCATAGTTCATCACGAAGTTCTACTAACTTGGTGATGGTGACTAGAGAATTCTGTCAATCACTATCTTATCTGGAAGATTAACTCCCACTTGATTCAAGCGATTGTTGTACTCAGACAATCTGGGCACATGCTCACTAGTTGAGCGATTCTCCTCCATCTTTTAGCTAAAGAACTTGTTGGAGACTACATATCTCTCAACTCGGGTATTTGCTTGAAATATTAACTTCAACTCCTGGAACATCTCATATGCTCCATGACGTTCAAAACGTCGTTGAAGTCCCGATTCTAAGCCATTAAGCATGGTGCACTAAACTATCAAGTAGTCATCATATTGAGCTAGCCAAACGTTCATAACGTCTGCATCTGCTCCTGCAATAGGTCCGTCACCTAGCGGTGCATCAAGGACATAATTCTTCTGTGCAGTAATGAGGATAAACCTCAGATCACGGATCCAATCCGCATCATTGCTACTAACATTTTTCAACATGATTTTCTCTAGGAACATATCAAAATAAACACAGGGAAGCAACAACGCGAGTTATTGATCTATAATTTGCAAAATACTACCAGGACTAAGTTCATGATAAATTTAAGTTCAATTAATCATATTACTTAAGAACTCCCACTTAGACAGACATCCCTCTAATCCTCTAAGTGATCACGTGATCCAAATCAACTAAACCATGTCCGATCATCACGTGAGATGGAGTAGTTTCAATGGTGAACATCACTATGTTGATCATATCTACTATATGATTCACGCTCGACCTTTCGGTCTCCGTGTTCCGAGGCCATATCTGCATATGCTAGGCTCGTCAAGTTTAACCTGAGTATTCTGCGTGTGCAAAACTGGCTTGCACCCGTTGTAGATGGACGTAGAGCTTATCACACCCGATCATCACGTGGTGTCTGGGCACGACGAACTTTGGCAACGGTGCATACTCAGGGAGAACACTTCTTGATAATTTAGTGAGAGATCATCTTATAATGCTACCGACAATCAAAGCAAGATAAGATGCATAAAAAGATAAACATCACATGCAATCAATATAAGTGATATGATATGG
>NC_041383.1:816916228-816935014 GCF_002162155.2 Triticum dicoccoides | reverse complement strand
CTCGCCGGCGCCGCTCGCAGCCCGGCCGACCTCGTCGTGGCTGCGGCCCCTCCGGCCGTCGCCGTGGCCTCGCCCCTGGCTGGCGCCCCCTGTCATCCCGGGCAAGCACCCACGCGCCCGCATCCAGCGCCCGTGCCCGCATCGCCCCCCTGGGCAAATGGCACGTGGGGCCCAGCCCCAATAAACGTTTAAAAAAAGGAGAAATGTATTTAGAATAATAATAAGTAATTAGTTAATTAATTAGGTAATTGATTAACTTAATTAACCTTGCTTAGTTAGCCTAATGAACTAGTTTAGTTAATTTAAATCTGCTAATTAGTTAGGTCAATGACAGACGGGCCACACTGCCCTGTTTGACCAGTCAACGGTCAGCGTTGACCGCTGACATCATGATGACATCATGCTGATGCAATAACCCTATTTTCGAATTAATAATAATTTCAAAAAATGTTTAAAACTTTGAAAAATAATATAAAATAATCCGTAGCTCGGATGAAAAAGTTTTATACATGAAAGTTGCTCAGAACGACGAGACGAATCCGAATACGTGGTCCGTTCGTCTGCCACATGCCCCTAACTACCTGAACATTAAACTTTTCCCTCGGTTTCATCTGTCCAAAAATGCTAAACCTGGGGAAACATTCCCGGATGTTATCCCCCTTCGCCAGTAACGCCTAGCACTGCGTTAGAACACCTCTGCCCCGCTTATTGTCTTGTTGTGCATATGTTTGCGTGTATTTACTGTTTCTTCCCCCTCTTCTCTTCGGTAGACCCCGAGACTGCCGTTGATGCCGCTGTGATCGACTACGTCGATGATGACCCTCCTTGTCTGAGCAACCAGGCAACCCCCCCCCTTTGATCATCCCGATATCGCCCATTCTATACTCTCATGCTTGCATTAGATTTTGCTACTGTTATTGTTTGCTCCTATTCTGATGCATAGCCTGCTTTTGTACCTGCTATTGTTACCTACCTGCTTACCATAAACTGCTTAGTATAGGTTGGCTAGTGATCCATCAATGACCTCCACCTTGTCCTTGTTGCCCCTGCTTCATCATCGACGCCTCGATCAGTGTGATCGATGACCAGAGCCTGACACATGACATCACATCACGCCCCTTTTGTTGCTCAACTCTGTAGAGCTACTATCGAGTGCCGAGGGTGATCCCTCATAATGCACTCCTGATGATAATTCTGTAGTGTAGCTATTCGGTCGTGGTCATCGAGGGTGATTTCCTCTTTCACCATTCCCGATACGGCTCTATCGTTCAAACACCTCAAGAGTGAACCTCGAGGGTGGTCCCTCTTACGTTCACCTTGATGATTACATTGAGTGGAATCCACCGGGGGTGATTCCTCGGGTTTTCCCCTTGATGTCTGGACACACAGTTACCTTGATTTTACTGGAGACCGTTGTGAAAGTCGGGCGGGCCCGGAGAGCACCTGCAAGATGGTTACGAGGCACGGCCGGGCCGGCAGGCCGCCCCCGAGTGGGCTGGGCTAGCCCTTGCCGTATTTCCTCGAGACGGGGCGACGGGTGTCTCCTTATCGTGAGTTTCTGCTCGTCTCCGCAAGCTAATAATACACTATGGTTTGGGTACTTGTTCTGAGTTGGCCTTTGGCCTTTACGCACCAACCACCACGTGAGAATAGTTATGGGCCTCGGCATCGTGGTATCAGCCGAAGCTTTGTCAGACGTCCAGTTCAGCAGTGCGGCACGGCTGGGCCGGCACCATCCATGTAGAGGTGGAGCCTGGACCCGCCCTGCTCGCAACGACTCGGAGTGCAACGGGCGATGGGCCCAGACCCCGGAGTGCTTAGGAGGTAGACCGGCGGGGACCTCTCTGCTGAGCCTAGGTAGGGCTGCGACGTGTTGATCTTCCGAGGCTGGGCATTAACCCTAGAAAGGTGTGTCCGGCCAACGTGATCGAGCGTGTTGGCAAACGTGGTGCACCCCTGCAGGGAAGATTATCTATTAATAGTCGTGTCCACGGTAACGGACGTTCAGACTTATATCCTAATCTTATACAACTACAAATGGATACTTGAGATATGTGGCTCCGGGATTGCTTTCTCGCAGGGAGTCGAGGAAGGATCTCTGGGCATTAATGTTACAACATGCTTGTTAAATATAAACTGCTATTCTTTACTCTTCTACATGCTGCAAGATGCTCGTAGCTACGTGAAGATGCTAGTCTTCGATAGGCTAGGCCTTCCCCCTCTGTTCTGGCATTCTGCAGTTCAGTCCGTAGATACAAACCTTCCATTTGACACCAGTGCATACTTAGTATAGATCTGATGCTTGCGAGTACTTTGGATGAGTACTCACGGTTGCTTTGCTACCCCTTTTCCCCCTTCCTTCTTCTTTCCGGGTGATGCAACCAGATGGTGGATCCCTGGAGCCAGAAGCCACCGCCGATGGATGCTGCTACGTGAAGACCGCCGACGGCCAGGAGTAGTTAGGAGGTCCACGGCAGGAGGCCTTGCCTCTTCGATCGTTGTTGCTTTTGTGCTAGCCTTCTTAAGGCATCCTTGTTTAACTTATGTCTGTACTCAGATATTGTTGCTTCCGCTGACTCTTGTGTATCGAGCTTGTATTCGAGCCCTCGAGGCCCCTGGCTTGTAATATAAAGCTTGTATTATTTTATTTGTGTCTAGAGTTGTGTTGTGATATCTTCCCGTGAGTCCCTGATCTTGATCGTGCACATTTGCGTGTATGATTAGTGTACGATTGAATCGGGGGCGTCACAAGTTGGTATCAGAGCCGACTGCCTGTAGGATTCCCCTTTTCAACTCCTTGGCCGAAGTTGAGTCTAGTGTTTGAAAAACGGTTTTACTAACATGGCTGTGTGGCTTACGGGCCCACGTCGCCATTGGGTGGTATTAGGATCTTTTACTCCTCGACCTTTACTCTGGGACTCTGATCTCTCTTCTATTTGGGTTAAATGGTTTTGCTAACTCTACCCTAGGTTCTCGTGATCACATCCACCCGGAGATTTGTATCTTGCCTTTCTTGAATTCGGAGCCAGGATCTACTTCACTTTGTTCACGGGCTGCAGAAATCCTTCATATCGAGGGCACCCTGCGTCGTCCCCTGCAGATTCCTCGCTCTACTGGTTTTCTCCGACGATGATGTAGCCTTTTCTATGTCTCGTTGTTGTATCCTTCCATCGCGTGTGAGGGAGTCCTGGACTAGGGGGTGTCCGGACAGCCGGACTATCATCGTCCGCCGGACTCCAAGACTATGAAGATACAAGATTGAAGACTTCGTCCCGTGTCCGAATGGGACTTTCCTTGGCGTGGAAGGCAAGCTTGGCGATACGGATATGTAGATCTCCTACCATTGTAACCGACTCTGTGTAACCCTAGCCCTCTCCGGTGTCTATATAAACCGGAGGGTTTTAGTCCGTAGGACACAACAACCATTACAACAATCATACCATAGGCTAGCTTCTAGGGTTTAGCCTCCTTGATCTCGTGGTAGATCCACTCTTGTACTACCCATATCATCAATATCAATCAAGCAAGAGTAGGGTTTTACCTCCATCGAGAGGGCCTGAACCTGGGTAAAAACATCGTGTCCCTTGTCTCCTGTTACCATCCGCCTAGACGCACAGTTCAGGACCCCCTACCCGAGATCCGCCGGTTTTGACACTGACATTGGTGCTTTCATTGAGAGTTCCTCTGTGCCGTCGCCGATAGGAAGGATGCCTCTTCCCGTCTTCAAGGACGGTATCTTCGCCAAAGGAGCCTTGGCCGCCGGCCAAACTATCCGGCTAGGTGGCTTTCTCATGGCCGCCTGTCCGGCCACCGCTTCCACAATGACCTCTCAGGTCGTCAAAAGCAATCTTCACATCAGCTCGGAATTCGCCGAGCAGCTGGATCCAATGGAGCTCTCGTCCGTAAACGAGCTCTTGGACCGCATCACCGCCCTGGGAGTCGCCACAGACTACAATCAGATTGGGCTTAAAACCGATCTGAGAGAGATTAACTCTCCCGAGGTCACCCACCATGTTGCAGTGGTAGAGGAACAACGCGGCGACTCTTCTCCTGTATTAAAAACTAGTCATGTCCGGACTCCCGAACCCTCCATGCCGGATTCCCGCGGAGGGGCGGACTTCGATCAAGCACTGAACCTAAAGTCAGGCACCGGACCAGACTCATTATACAACATCCAGCAATCCAAGCTCCCAAATCTGGAAGCTCCTCGGCCTTGGAGCCTCGAGACGGGTAGGGTTCCGGACTTAATTCCACCCACCCGCCCAGACATATGCGATCCATATCTAATCCGGCAAGAGCCTACTGAAACAGTACATCATTACTGGGCCAGATTCCTCCTGGTTATGGACAGGATAAAGGACTGCCGAGAGGAAAATGCAATCTCAATCTTTTGCAATAATTGCATGGACGAGGGAATCTTGAACGCCATCAGCCATCGTGAAGTTACACAGTTCGCCAACCTGGCGTCCATAGTGCGGAAGTACTATGCGATGGAGAGTTTCCGGAAAACCGAAATCAAGTTTTGGGACAATCCGGCCCCGAACACAACCCCAGTCTGCAACAAAAGGGTGCATCACACTCAGGCACCGGGTACAAAAACCAAAAAGCAGAAACCCCATAAAGGGCACGGAACCGTACTGGAGGGGTGGCTCAGCGGACCCTGTAAAATGCACAGTACAGAGGGCGCCACCCCAACACATAGCCTTCGAGCATGTTGGATATTACGACAGGTGGCCAAAAGTGGCGAGGAGCTTCTAGCCCCGGGAAACCACTCCAACAATACCAGTATGGTATCAACAGTCTTCGAGACTTTCGCATCAAATAACATGCGGAAACGAACAATCCGCAGCCTCGCCGAAGTCTACCAAGTAGCAACAACAAATCCATGGAGCGACACAGCCATCACCTTCAACGCCAGCGACGAACCTAAATTCCGAACAGCCCGAGCACCAGCCGCGCTGGTACTCAGTCCAATAGTGGACGGCTTTCGACTTACTAAGGTCCTCATGGATGGCGGTAGCGGATTAAACCTCATCTACGAGGAAACTCTTCAAAAAATGGAAATAGGCTGGAGCCGCATTGAGCGAAGCAGCACAACCTTCAGAGGAATAATCCCTAGCCGGGAAGCGCGCTGCACCGGAAAAATCACACTCGATGTGGTGTTCGGCTCGCCAGACAATTACAGATCCGAAGAAGTCACGTTCCAAGTGGCCCCGTTCAACGGCGGATATCACGCTATACTAGGACGAGAGGCATTCACAATTTTTCAAGCCGTACCCCACTACGGGTACATGAAGCTCAAAATGCCAGGGCCCGGCGGTATAATCACTCTCGTTAGTGATCCAGACATAGCACTCCGCGCCGAAAACAAGACAGCCGCATTAGCCCTGGAGGCACTATCCGAAGCCCTAGCAGCAGAGGAACTCACCGCGCTACGCTCTACAGTGAACAGGGACAATGTGATACTCGATAAAAGATCCAAGTCCACCTCCTTTAAACCAGCGGACGAAATAGTACAATTCCAGGTCCATCCAACGGACCCGACAAAGACGGCCTCCATCGGGGCACAGTTGAACCCTGATGTAGATGCCGCACTGCGAGAATTCCTTCGGGAAAATTGGGACATCTTCGCCTGGCATCCTTCAGATATGCCAGGAATCCCACGCAGATTAGCAAAGCACAGCCTAAACATCCTAAAAGGATTCAAGCCAGTCAAACAGGCTCTTCAACGATTTTCCGAACCCAAAAGACGGGCAATGGGAGAAGAGCTAGCCAAACTATTGGAAGCCGGATTCATCAGAGACATCAAACATCCGGATTGACTAGCAAACCTGGTAATGGTACCAAAGAAGGACAAATCCTGGCGCCTATGTGTCGATTTTAAAGACCTTAACAAGGCTTGCCCAAAGGATCCCTTCCCCCTCCCCCGCATCGACCAGATAATCGATGCTACCGCAGGACACGATTCATTGTGCTTCCTCGACGCATACTCCGGCTACCATCAAATCAAGATGGCAGAAGCGGACCAAGCCGCAACGGCGTTCATCACTCCATACGGACCATTCTGCTTCAACACGATGCCCTTCGGACTTAAAAACGCCGGCGCAACATATCAGCGCATGATTCAAACATGTCTGGCCACCCAGATCGGCAAAACAGTAGAGGCATACGTAGACGACGTAGTC
The DNA here is from genome assembly GCF_002162155.2 of Triticum dicoccoides. Lineage (NCBI taxonomy): Eukaryota > Viridiplantae > Streptophyta > Magnoliopsida > Poales > Poaceae > Triticum > Triticum dicoccoides. The sequence continues at coordinate 816,928,829 of NC_041383.1, read as the reverse complement.
GTCAAAACCAAACACGTCGAAACTCTAGTAGACGACTTGAGGCTCACATTCGAAAACCTCAGAGCATATGACATCAAGCTGAATCCGGAAAAATGCGTTTTCGGCGTACCAGCCGGAAAGCTCCTGGGCTTTATTGTATCCGGCAGAGGAATCGAAGCGAACCCAGCCAAGATCCGAGCTCTGTCACAGCTAGATATCCCAAAGGACCTCAAACAAATACAAAAATTGACCGGATGCATGGCAGCTCTAAGCCGCTTTAGCTCCCGTTTGGGAGAAAAGGCACTGCCCCTCTATCGCCTCCTCAGACGCACCGAACACTTCGAGTGGACAGATGCTGCCACGGCCGGACTCGAAGAAATAAAGGCCATATTGGCAACAAATCCGGTCCTGGCTGCGCCTAACCTAGGCGAACCAATGTTGTTATACATCGCGGCAACACATCAAGTTGTGAGCGCGGTACTCGTCGTAGAACGAGAGATAGGGCATAAATTCCCTTTTCAAAAACCAGTGTACTACGTATCCACTGTTTTAACTCCCTGCAAGTCCCGTTACCCGCACTATCAAAAGATAGCGTATGCGGTCTTCATGGCATCCCGGAAGCTCCGACACTACTTTCAAGAGTGTTCGATAACAGTGGCCTCCGAAGTACCCCTCAACGACATTATAAACAACCGCGACGCAACGGGCAGGATTGCAAAATGGGCCATTGAGCTCTTACCATTCGATATAACTTACAAACCTCGGCGAGCTATAAAGTCACAAGTTTTGGCTGACTTCGTCGCTGAATGGACTGAAGCCGAACTCCCTAAAGAGTACGGCGCATACTCCAATTGGATTATGCACTTCGACGGCTCTAAAATGTTGGCCAGATTGGGGGCTGGCGTCGTATTGACGTCCCCAACTGGGGACACAGTCCAATACGTACTTCAGATAATGTACACGGACTCCGACAATGCAGCCGAATATGAGGCCCTTTACACGGCCTCCGGATGGCAATCTCCATGGGCATTCAACGCCTAGAGGTGCGCGGGGATTCAAACCTCGCAATATCCCAAATAAATGGAGACTTTGATGCCAAGGATCCGAAAATGGCAGCCTATCGTAATGTTGTCCTTAAAATGTCAGCTCGGTTCGAAGGACTTGAATTCCACCATGTAGCCAGGGATAATAACCAAGCAGCCGACGTACTGGCACGCATCGGCGCAAAAGGTGACGCTGTCCCTCCAAATATCTTCCTCGAACGGCTCTTTAAGCCATCCGTACTATGGGAAGAGGAGTCCGGAAATAACAAACCGGAAGCAGCCGCCCCAACCGACACAAAGCAATCTGACACAATTGGCAATTCAGCCGATGAAATAACACCTTCAGCCCACGACATCATGGCTGTAATCGCCCCGTGGACAGAGCCATTCCTAGCCTACTTACTTAGGCAGGAACTTCCCGAAGACCAAAACGAGGCCCGCTGCATAGTTCGGTGATCTAAAGCCTACAAGGTCCATGAGGGAGAACTATATAAGAAAAGCACAACCGGAGTCCTTCAAAGGTGTATCTCCGAAGAGGAAGGGCGAAACCTTCTGGCTGAAATTCACGCCGGATTAGGCAGACACCACGCCGTAGCTCGGGCCCTTGTAGGAAAGGCATTCCGTACAGGATTTTATTGGCCGACGGCCCGGGCAGATGCTCAGGACTTAGTCCAAAGATGCGTCGGTTGTCAGCTCTTTGCTAATCAGAGCCATATGCCACCCACTGCCCTCAAAACTATACCTATTACCTGGCCGTTCGCGGTCTGGGGGCTTGACATGGTTGGACCCCTTAAAGGGGGAACCCACAAGCAAAGGTACCTATTGGTCATGGTTGACAAATTCACCAAATGGATAGAGGCCAAGCCAGTTAAAACGGCAGAGTCCGGACCAGTGATAGACTTCATATCCGGGGTAGTACACCGTTATGGTGTCCCCCACAGCATCATCACCGATAACGGCACGAACTTCACGGCCGACGAGGTTAAGTCATGGTGCAAAAATATGGGCATTAAGCTCAATTACGCTTCAGTCTATCATCCTCAAACCAACGGTCAAGTGGAACGAGCAAATGGTCTAATAATGAGCGGCATCAAACCCAGACTAGTGCGGTCACTTACGAAATCTGACACGCACTAGGTAGAGGAGCTCGACCCCGTACTCTGGGGGCTGCGGACAACGCCCAACCGTACTACCGGATTCACACCATTTTTTATGGTATACGGCGCAGAGGCAGTTCTGCCCTGCGACATCATTCATGACTCACCTCGAGTGCGCATGTACGAAGAAAGAGAAGCCGAGATGGATCGGCAGGACAGCTTGGACACATTGGAGGAAGAACACGATGTCGCCAAGGCTCGTTCCGCATTCTATCAGCAGCAGGCTCGAAGATATCAAAGCAGAGAAGTACGGGCCAAGACTTACAACTTTGGCGAACTAGTTCTACGCCTGCCGGACAAGAAAAAGGACAAGCTCAAGCCCAAATGGGAGGGCCTCTTCATTATCGATCAAGTCCTGACCGGCGGAGCGTACCGTCTACGAAATGCTCGGACAACCGACTCGAGCCGAACCCATGGAACGCAGCCCGCCTCCGAAGATTCTACGCCTAGCGCTGGAATAAGAGTTCGTCCCATTCCCCCGTCCAAATTTTTACATTTCATCTGTCTTTTGTTTCTCTTTCTTCCATCACCCCTTTTCCTAAAAAGCCCTTAAAGGCCTACTCGCGCATTGTTCGCACACACTTGACGTGCTATCCGCACTCATTATACCTGGGGGCTTCTGTACCAGAAGTTTAATTATAGGGGCTTCATGCCCAACACATGTGTCAAACTTCCACATGTACCTTTTATTCACCATTATATGCATCGATATGACTTAAGTTTTGGCCAAGCTGGGTTGCCTGGCTCCTGTGCTTACCCCTACATTCCCGATTGTTCGGCTAGGAGGTAAAGGGAGCACCTCTGCGATTGTTACTGCCGGGTCAGCCGGATGTGTACCTCAGACTGGGTGAAGCCGAAAGCTAGCGTTCTTAAGGGAATATTCGGTCGGTGACTCGAAAGATGATTTTTTACATACTTATTTACCCGCCCCCAGATGTTTTTTTTGCTATTTTCGCAGTCCGGACATGCACTTTAGGGCATGCCTCCCAGGGAAAGGAACCCTTAACGGAACTATTCTCCCTGGAAGATGTTTCTTACTAACCATGTAATATAACATAACTAGTTGGGCACTTGTCTGATAAAGCACTATTGACCCCTACGCCTGGTCTCCATGCATGCCCCGGTTGTTTCTTAACCGAGAAGGTATTCGGACACACTCCGGACTCTAGGGTCTCGAGGTTGAAGCGAAAAGGTCGGCAAAGACAAACGATCTACAATCCGGCTAGAAGGCATTTCACATGTCATTTTAAAATACATTGTCAAATCTACTGACTGTATTCTTCCTCAATCCCGTCTAACAGGCTGTCTAATTTACAGTCCCATTGGGAAAATTTAGCGGCCAACTCTACTTGGCCGTATATTAAACTCACAGGGATCTCCTTCCCATCGGGCCCCACAGGGCCGACCTCGGCCATATGGTTGGGATCCGCCTTCTTATACTGCGTCTTCACCATGGCCCAGGCCTCCCTGGCACCTTGGCGGTAGGCCGAAATCTTCCATAAACGGAAGCGCTGCCGCACTCCTTGAAGCTTCTCCGCAAGCTCCCCAAGGCCTTCGGGTAGGGAGAGGGCTGGCCATAAAGCCTGGACGACGCCGCTCATTGCCTGCCGAACTCGTTCGAGCAGTTGCAACAGCTCGGGAAGTTGATCACCCATTGATACGGGCATCTCCTCTGCAGGGCGACCTGTGAGTATACCTACAGACATATTTTGTCAATTGACTTCCTCGCTGAACTCTTCTTTTCAAAGGAATTCGCTTAAGCACTTACTATAGATGTCGCGACGAAGCCACTGATTCTCCTTAATGGAGCCAGACAGCTCGGCCCGAACACCTTTCAGCTCTTCTCCGAGCTGGGTGTGGGCATCCTGGAGCTTGTTCCTTTCTTGCTGCACCTTATTCGGCACCCTCTCGCCGGCCTTTAGCTGGCGCAGTAGTTCTTTCCTGTTCGGATCTTGTCCGGCAGCACTTGCAATGTCATTATTAGACTTGCGCGCACGCCGCACACCACTTATCTTGTCAAAATAAAGTGTTACCAGGAGGGGTCTCTGTGTTTCCTCCTGCGGCAGCAAGTGCGGCCTCGAGTTGGGCCTTGCACTCTTGCAGCTCCTGAGACAGTTGGGTATTCTTCTCCGTAAGATCCTGCGTTTCAAATGATCCTTAAATCAGTTACTATAACTACTTTAAGTCTCGGGGGCTACTGGCATATACAACTATTAAATTCTTTTACCCGTATGTCTCTTACATACTGCTCCGCGGCTCTAGTCAAACCATCTTGAGCAGCACGGAGGTGCGTGTCCCCCGCGTTAAAGGCATTCAACGCCTCAGGGGAGAAGCACGCATCACGAAAAACTGTCCGGCGGCGCCTGTGGTTCATGGCGCTCTCCACCTCAGACTTGGTGGCGGACAGTCTGTCGGCATCCTCCGTTGGAGGAGTATCCGGCCCGCGCCTTGCGCTCGCCTCCCCCTCCAGACCAGGTGGTGGAGCCTGGCTGGTAGAGGTTGGATTGGCAACCTCTACGCCCGCAGTTCGGTGGGCGCTTTTTCTCCTGCAAAAAGTCATGAGCACTCAAACGCTTCCTAGGAACGTTGCTCTAAATAACGAGCGGTGAGCTATACCTTTGCGGTGACGTTTTGGTCCGCGTCGCACCCCTCTTCCGCCTACTGGGCCGGACTGACCCCTGCTGGTCAGCCACCGCGGGCTCGGCTTCCCGCCTTGGAGGCGCCTCCTGCAAAGTGCCATCGTATACGGAGGTCAGAAATGAGCAAGGAAGGAATAATGGTGTCAGGGCCTCGGTCACAATCACCTGGGAAGCCGGATATAGTCCGGGGTAGTCAGCCGTAATGGCGACTAAAGCATTATCCATGTTGAGCTGGTGGAACACCCCGTCGATTAGCTCCACCTTTATGTCCGGATCCTCTTCGGAGGCCGGATCCTGGGATCTCTCTGGATCCTCGCGTTGCGGAGCTGGACTAAGCATGCCCTCCACGGCCCGGCGCAGCTCCTGCGCCGAAAGTATAATATAAGAAGCTTAAACTTTAAAAGCATGGGTCGGGCACTTGAAGTGTTCGCTTACCCAACGCCGAGGGTTGTTCATGGAGAACCCGTTCAACGGGGTCGTCTGGAGGAAATCCTCCTTCTCCCCCTTGTACAGGCCGGACAGGATCTTCACCAGGTCTTCAGCCGATCCCGGCCCTTTGCGGCCATGACGGGTGGCATCGTCCTCCCCGTTGAAATCCCACATGGGGTGCCCCCTGTACTGCAGCGGTTGCACCCCCCGTGTAATGCAAGTTGCCATGACTCCAATCATGGTCAACCTGGAATGGGCCAGTAACCTTATCCGGCCCATCAAATAATGGACGCTCTTGTCTTCCTCCATCTGGGGGCACGAGGGCGCCAGCTGAGGCGCTTCTTTAGAGGAGAGTTACTGAACTCCGGGAGGCCGATCCGAACAGGGTCCGGCAGCGGAGCGTCCTCTATGTAAAACCATTCTGAAGGCCAGTCTTCGGACGCCTTCTTAGGGGTTCCGGATAGATATCCGGTCCCGGCGATGCGCCAAATTTCGGCACCGCCCACTTGATATATGGACCCCTCGTGAGAGCAGGGCACAAGGCAGAACAACCTCTTCCATAGTGCAAAATGGGGCTCGACGCCCAGGAATAGCTCACAAAGAGCTACGTAACCCGCGATATGCAGGATAGAGGCGGGCGTAAGGTGATGGAGCTGGAGTCCGTAGAACTCCAGGAGCCCGCGGAGGAACGGATGTATAGGAAATCCGAGCCCCCTTATCAGATAGGGGACGAAGCATACCCGCTCCCCTTTGTTGGGATTTGGGGTAGCCTCCGCTTGCTTCCCACCTTGGTAGGTGGCCAACCCGGCTCAAACCGGAACCATGAAGGCCGGAGGGAGATATCCCTTCGCTTGGAGCGTCACCAGCTCGTTGTGCGGGACAGAACATCTCCTCCAATCTCCTGGCATAGGGCTGGGAGCGCGAGAAGAGGAGCCGCGTCGACGGTCCATGACGGAGTGGATTCTTGGTCAGAAGCGCTCCGATGAGTACTCGCGGAAGAAAGATGGTGTGATTTGGATCTGGATTCTTGCCTCTCTTATAGGCAGGTTATTTGTACAGCTAGGGGGTAAAACATAAAAGCTACCCTGGCTTTTCGCATTCGTGCGATGCGTGGAAGATGGCCATTATGGGGCGTGGAAGCCAAGAAGCGCAACATTGATAAGGAAGCCGGACACTGTTCGGCAGGTACATGGAGCTCAAGGGAGAACCCGCCTTGCAACGCCGAAGACTATAAATGCGCTGGACTTATCGTCATTGAAGCCTGGTTTGGGGGCTACTGAGGGAGTCCTGGACTAGGGGGTGTCCGGACAGCCGGACTATCATCGTCCGCCGGACTCCAAGACTATGAAGATACAAGATTGAAGACTTCGTCCCGTGTCCGGATGGGACTTTCCTTGGCGTGGAAGGCAAGCTTGGCGATACGGATATGTAGATCTCCTACCATTGTAACCGACTCTGTGTAACCCTAGCCCTCTCCGGTGTCTATATAAACCGGAGGGTTTTAGTCCGTAGGACACAACAACCATTACAACAATCATACCATAGGCTACCTTCTAGGGTTTAGCCTCCTTGATCTCGTGGTAGATCCACTCTTGTACTACCCATATCATCAATATCAATCAAGCAGGAGTAGGGTTTTACCTCCATCGAGAGGGCCCGAACCTGGGTAAAAACATCGTGTCCCTTGTCTCCTGTTAGCATCCGCCTAGACGCACAGTTCGGGACCCCTACCCAAGATTTGCCGGTTTTGACACTGACAGCGTGCATGTGTGCCGCCTAGTATGTCTAGGATGATTCTCTTGTCCGAACTCCTACTAACGTGTAATTGGCTCTGTATATGTATACGTAAGTCTTTAATGACTACTGCTTTGTACATACTGCGCCTTTACTCATTGTTCAAGTTACGTCATGAATGACTCCATACACCTGCTCCACCCCTGTTAAATTGCTTCCTGATGTTTTACCAGGATGGCTGACGATCCTCCACCTCCACCCTATATGGCCGCAATGATGCAGCAGTTTGAGCTGAATCGTCAGTTTATGACTGGAGTAATGGCTCAGTTTCCAAATCAGAATGCTCATCAACAGCCTGCCCCAATAACACTGCAAGAATTCGTGCACCTCAATCCGTCCATTTTCCGCAACTCCACTAATCCTATGGATGCTGATGATTGGCTTCGTGACATCCTGTTTGAGATGGAGTCAGCTAATGTTGCCCCTGCCAGTTATGTCACCTTTGCGACATTTCACCTGAAGGGTTCAGCTGCTCAATGGTGGGAAAGCCATAGCGGTATGCTGCCTGCAGAGACTGTAACCACGTGGCAGGAATTTCAGTTAGCATTCCGTGCATGACACATTCCTCAAGGTCTGATGGAGCAGAAGAAGAAGGAGTTCCGCAAACTCTCACAAGGCCCAATGACTGTGGATGAATATCAAAGGAAATTCCTTGAATTATCTCGCTATGCTGCAGATGACGTCTGTTCTGATGCTCGCAAGCAGGAGAAATTTCGTGAAGGACTGCATCCCGATATAAAGCTCGCACTTGTTGCCCATGATTGTGCAGACTTTGCGACGCTTGTTAGCCAAGCTTTCCGAACTGAAACTGGTCTTACTGAGTACCAAGAGTCGCTCAAGCGTACTCGAGATGTTGGCTCATCCTCGAGTCAGCCTGCTCAGAAACGACGAGTCTGGATCCCACACAATGTTCATCACCGACTTGCTCCAACACCAAGGCCGTCTTATGTGACACCTCGTCTGCCTCCGCCGCTGAGACAACTAACGATTCAGGGTGGACAGCCAGAGCACCTTACCCTCGATTATCACCAGGGTTAGTCTCAAGATGCACCACGTCTTCCTGTTGGCCATAAGAAGAATTGCCGAAACCGCCGGTTCAGAAACCGTAATATCATACCACCCGCTGTTGTACTTGGCCATGCCAATCATGTCGATGCTGATAAGGCTCAGGAGGAACCGACTATCGTACTGGGAACTCTCTCTGTTAATTCAGTACCAGCCTCTGTCCTCTTTGATTCAGGAGCTTCGCATGCTTTTGTGTCCCAACAATTTGCTCAGTCACATGAGTTATACCTGGAAAAATTACCCACTCCTCTAATGGTTCAGTCCCCGGGATCCAAGTGGCAAACCTCAATGGTAAGCCCTCGCAACCAAATCGAGATTGGAGGTCTACTTTTTCCGGCTTCTCTCATGGTGCTTGGGCCTTCCAACATAGACATAATTCTTGGTATGGATTGGTTGACAGCTCATAATGCTTTGATTGAATGTGCTACCAAGACAGTCCAGCTCACTCACCCTTCTAGCCAGATAGTCCAATACTCAGCCCGAGCAGCTCAGGATGCCGAGAACCAGATATATGTTCTGAATGCATTGAATGCTTCACCTCTTGAGGGAATAGAGAACATTCCAGTTGTTTGTGATTTCAAAGATGTCTTCCCAGAAGAACTTCCAGGAATACCCCCTGCTAGAGCTGTTGAATTCGTCGTAGACTTGAAACCGGGCACAACTCCTATTGCCAAGCGACCCTACAAGATGCCGCCACATGAGCTCCTTGAACTTAAGGAGGAAATCGACAAATTTCTTCACAAGGGTTTCATTCGTCCAAGTTCATCTGCTTGGGGAGCACCTTCTCTCTTTGTCAAGAAGAAGGATGGTACGAATCGTTTGGTCCAAGATTACCGACCTATCAACCAGGCAACAATTCAAAACAAGTATCCGCTTCCCAGAATCAATGATCTGTATGACCAACTTGCGGGTTCCTCAGTATTCTCTAAACTTGATTTGAGGTTGGGTTACCACTAGATTCGTGTTCGTGAAGAGGATATTCCCAAGACTGCTTTCGTGACTCGCTATGGTTCATACGAGTACACCGTCATGTCTTTCGGCTTGACCAATGCTCCAGCGACATTCTCTCGTCTGATGAACTATACATTCATGGAATACCTCGACAAGTTTGTCGTGGTTTATCTGGATGATATCCTTGTATATTCCAAGAATAAAGAAGAACATGCTAAACACCTTCGGCTTGTTCTGGAAAAGCTTCGAGAACATCAACTGTATGCTAAGTATTCTAAATGTGAATTCTGGCTTCCAGAAGTGACCTACCTTGGACATGTCATCTCCAAGGATGGTATTGCCGTCAACCCCGAGCGAGTTCAGGCTATTCTCGATTGGACTCCTCCGAAGAATGTCAAGCAAGTCAGAAGTTTTCTCAGACTCGCCAGCTATTGACGTCGATTTGTCGAGAACTCCTCCAAGATTGCCAAGCCCCTGACTGGTCTGCTTCACAAGGGCGTCAAGTTTGATTGGACAGAAAAGTGTCAGGAAAGTTTCCAGGCACTCAAAGACAAGCTGACTTCTGCCCCAGTGCTTGCTCCGCCAGATACTAAGAAGGACTTCGTCATTTACTGCGACACTTCACGACAAGGATTAGGCTATGTCCTAATGCAAGAGCGTAGAGTGATTGCTTATGCCTCTCGTCAATTGCACCCTCACGAAGAGAACTACCCAGTTCATGACCTCGAGCTTGCTGCTGTCGTACATGCACTGAAACAGTGGCGACATTATCTTCTCGGTAGGGCTGGAAAAAAAGCTCGAAGCTCGCGAGCTAAACAAGTAACTCGTGACTCGGCTCGAATCGACTCGAACTCGAAGAATAACGAGTCGAGCCGAGCTTTAGTTTAAGATCGTTTATAGACCAAGTTAAACGAGCCAATCTCACGAGTACTCGTGTAACTCGTTAGGCTCGATACAATAGATCAGCCACTCCCAGTAAAAAGAAAGATCAGCCACTAAACAGCCTACGTCCCAGGCGCACAACCCAAGGCCCAGCCGTTGAAGGCCTAGCCTCCTAGGAGACTCATGCATTACAAGAAAATTATAATTCTTTAGTGATATATATGTTTAATATATACATAATCATTTTTATCATATTTGAGGGTTTTATGTTTATATCTTTAACGAGCTTAACAAGCTAAACGAGCCAGCTCGCGAGTTATACGAGTCGAGCCAATCTTGGGTTTGAGCTCGTTATAGTAACGAGTCGAGTCGAGCTAGCTCGTTAACGAAACGAGCTCTAGCGAGTCGAGCCGAACTGGCTCGACTCGGCTCGAATTCCAGCCCTACTTCTCGGTAATCGTTTTGAGATCTTCACCGACCACCAAAGTCTGAAGTATCTGTTTACCCAGCCAGACCTGAACCTCCGTCAGCAGAGATGATGTAGATGGTAGCAGATTTTGACTTGGGTATTTCCTATACACCAGGCAAGGCTAATGTAATGGATGATGCTCTGAGCCGCAAGTCATATTGCAATCACCTCGAGGTTCGAAAAGTTCACCCCTCGCTTGTTGAAGAATTCAGAAAGCTGAACCTCCATATTGTTCCTCCTGGTGCACTTGCACCCCTCCCCCAGAGTTTCAAAAGATGAATCTTCGTGTTGTTCCTCAGGGTTCTCTAAATACCCTTGCTGTCGTGCCAGATCTCGTGGGCGATATCAAGACTATTCAACATTATGACTCTGAAGTCGAGAAGATTAAACGCTATCTCTCAGAAGGAAAGCCCTCATTCTTCACTATTGACGATGATGGCACCTTGTACTTCAAGGGCCGCCTAGTGGTACCATGTGCGAGTGAAAACCTGAATCTGACTCCAAGGGTTATGAAAGAAGCTCATGACACTCCGTTGTCTATTCATCCCGGTAGCACCAAGATGTACCAAGACATTCGTCAAAGATTCTGGTGGTCAAACATGAAGCAAGACATTGCTCGCTATGTTGCTGAATGTGACGTTTGTCGTCGTATCAAAGCAGAACATCAAAGGCCTGCTCGAACTCTGCAACCTATCTCTATTCCTGAATGGAAATGGGACCATGTTGAAATGGACTTCATCACTGGATTCCCCAAATCGCAGAAAGGTAATGATGCTATTCTAGTAGTCATTGACCGGCTTTCTAAAGTTGCACACTTTCTGGCCGTCAAAGAAACGATAACTGCTAGTCAGCTGGCAACTCTCTATATGTCCAGAATTGTTTCACTTCACGGTATTCCGCTGGTAATCAGCTCAGACCGTGGCAGCTTATGCACTTCAAGATTCTGGGCAAGTTTCCAAGAAGCTATGGGAACTCATCTGTCATTCAGCACCGCTTTTCACCCCCAGTCTCAGGGACAAGTTGAACGCGTCAATCAAGTTCTCGAAGACATGCTTCGAGCTTGTGTCATTTCCTTTGGTAATAAATGGGAGGAATCTCTCCCGTATGCTGAGTTCTCTTACAACAATAGCTATCAAGCTAGTCTGAAGATGGCCCCCTTTGAAGTGTTATATGGACGAAAGTGTCGAACCCCTCTGAACTGGTCAGAAACTGGGGAACATCCACTCTTCGGTCCAGATATTATCCAACACGCCGAAGAACAAGTCCGCGTCATTCGCGAGAATCTCAAGACTGCTCAGTCACGTCAAAAGAGTAATTATGACCGTCATCATAAAGACATGGTCTATCAACCTGGCGAAAAGGCTTACCTTCGAGTCACACCAATGAAGGGTGCACACCGCTTCGGGATCAAGGGCAAGCTAGCTCCTCGCTATATTGGTCCTTTCACTATTCTCGAGAGGCGTGGAAAAGTGGCATACCAACTGGAACTGCCGTCGAACCTTTCTCAGGTTCACGATGTGTTCCACGTGTCTCAACTCCGCCGCTGCTTTAAGGACCCAATCCGAGCAGTGGATCATGAAGTGCTTGAGTTGCAACAGGACCTCTCCTATAAAGAGCATCCAGTCCGCATTCTCGACCAAGCTGAACGCCGCACACGTCAGAAGGCGGTCAAGTTCCTCAAAGTCCAGTGGGCACATCACTCTGAAGACGAAGCCACTTGGGAACGCGAGGATTGTCTTCGTGATGAGTACCCCGAACGTTTTCCTTCTACCTCCTAAATCTCGGGACAAGATTTCTTGTAGTGGAGGAGAATTGTAACGCCCGGATAATTATGCTACAGTAATCTCATGCTAATGGTGCCACGTCACCACTGTTACTGTTGCTAATCTTCGCTTGGTCCAAATCGCAACTCAAAATCAAAACTGAGTTTAAAGTCAGGTTTCAAATTTATCAAACATGCAAATAAAAATGTTCAAGTTGTTGCAAGTAATCATTTGGTAATATTAGTGGAGAAATCATCTTTTTACAAAATGGCTAAATGCTCTAAAAACAAAATAAAACAGAAAACAAATAAAATACATATAAGAACAGAAAACTAAAATACAAAAAATGGGCCTCGTGGCCAACTGGACCTCGGCCCAGCCAGTGGCCCAGCTGGCCCCAGCCGCCCGAATGGGCCGGCCCACCCCGCGC
>NC_041383.1:816915541-816916218 GCF_002162155.2 Triticum dicoccoides | reverse complement strand
ACCCAACATCTACTTTTGGAGACACCTGTAATGCTCCTTTATAATCACCCAGTTACGTTGTGACGTTTGGTAGCACCCAAGGTGTTCCTCCGGCAAACGGGAGTTGCATAATCTCATAGTTATAGGAACATGTATAAGTCATGAAGAAAGCAATAGCAACATACTAAACGATCAGGTGCTAAGCTAATGGAATGGGTCATGTCAATCAGATCATTCAACTAATGATGTGACCTCGTTACTCAAATAACAACTCTTTTGTCTATGGTTAGGAAACATAACCATCTTTGATTAACGAGCTAGTCAAGCAGAGGCATACTAGTGACACTCTGTTTGTCTATGTATTCACACATGTATTATGTTTCCGGTTAATACAATTCTAGCATGAATAATAAACATTTATCATGATATAAGGAAATAAATAATAACTTTATTATTGCCTCTAGGGCATATTTCCTTCACCCGCGCCCTAGCCTACTAACCCCCCCCCGGTCCAACCGACCGAAACCCTAACCCCTCACCGCCCCACTCGCCCCCTCCCACGATCCCCCTCGCTCCTCCCACTTCCCCCCGATCTGGATCGGGGATCCACCCCGACGACCGCGCTCGATCCCGCGCCGCCCCACGCCTCCGTCGCCAGCACCCAACACTGGCGCCGCCCTCGTCGGACACGCCGCCTC
>NC_041383.1:816875073-816915131 GCF_002162155.2 Triticum dicoccoides | reverse complement strand
ACCCCGCTCTCACCTGCCGCTCCGGCCCGCTGCCGGCCCCGTCCACCACTCGGCCGCCTCGCCGGCGCCGCTCGCAGCCCAGCCGACCTCGTCGTGGCTGCGGCCCCTTCGGCCGTCGCCGTGGCCTCGCCCCTGGCTGGCGCCCCCTGTCATCCCGGGCAAGCGCCCACGCTCCCGCATCCAGCGCCCGTGCCCGCATCGCCCCCTGGGCAAATGGCACGTGGGGCCCAGCCCCAATAAATGTTTAATAAAAGGAGAAATGTATTTAGAATAATAATAAGTAATTAGTTAATTAATTAGGTAATTGATTAACTTAATTAACCTTGCTTAGTTAGCCTAATGAACTAGTTTAGTTAATTTAAATCTGCTAATTAGTTAGGTCAATGACAGACGGGCCACACTGCCCTGTTTGACCAGTCAACGGTCAGCGTTGACCGCTGACGTCATGATGACATCATGCTGATGCAATAACACTATTTTCGAATTAATAATAATTTCAAAAAATGTTTAAAACTTTGAAAAATAATATAAAATAATCCGTAGCTCGGATGAAAAAGTTTTATACATGAAAGTTGCTCAGAACGACGAGACGAATCCGAATACGTGGTCCGTTCGTCTGCCACATGCCCCTAACTACCTGAACATGCAACTTTTCCCCTCGGTTTCATCTGTCCGAAAATGCTAAACCTGGGGAAACATTCCCGGATGTTATCCCCCTTCGCCAGTAACGCCTAGCACTGCGTTGGAACACCTTTGCCCCGCTTATTGTCTTGTTGTGCATATGTTTGCATGTATTTACTGTTTCTTCCCCCTCTTCTCTCCGGTAGACCCCGAGACTGCCGTTGATGCCGCTGTGATCGACTACGTCGACGACGACCCTCCTTGTCTGAGCAACCAGGTAAGCCCCCCCTTTGATCATCCCGATATCGCCCATTCTATACTCTCATGCTTGCATTAGATTTTGCTACTGTTATTGTTTGCTCCTATTCTGATGCATAGCCTGCTTTTGTACCTGCTATTGTTACCTACCTGCTTACCCTAAACTGCTTAGTATAGGTTGGCTAGTGATCCATCAGTGACCTCCACCTTGTCCTTGTTACCCCTGCTTCATCATCGACGCCTCGATCAGTGTGATCGACGACCAGAGCCTGACACCTGACATCACATCACGCCCCTTTTGTTGCTCGACTCTACAGAGCTACTATCGAGTGCCGAGGGTGATCCCTCATAATGCACTCCTGATGATAATTCTGTAGTGTAGCTATTCGGTCGTGGTCATCGAGGGTGATTTCCTCTTTCACCATTCCCGATACGGCTCTGTCGTTCAAACACCTCAAGAGTGAACCTCGAGGGTGGTCCCTCTTACGTTCACCTTGATGATTACATTGAGTGGAATCCACCGGGGGTGATTCCTCGGGTTTTCCCCTTGATGTATGGACACACAGTTACCTTGATTTTACTGGAGACCGTTGTGAAAGTCGGGCGGGCCCGGAGAGCACCCGCAAGATGGTTACGAGGCACGGCCGGGCCGGCAGGCCGCCCCCGAGTGGGCTGGGCTAGCCCTTGCCGTATTTCCTCGAGACGGGGCGACGGGGTCACCTTATCGTGAGTTTCTGCTCGTCTCCGCAAGCTAATAATACACGATGGTTTGGGTATTTGTTCTGAGTTGGCCTTTGGCCTTTACGCACCAACCACCACGTGAGAATAGTTATGGGCCTCGGCGTCGTGGTATCAGCCGAAGCTTTGTCAGACGTCCAGTTCAGCAGTGCGGCACGGCTGGGCCGGCACCATCCATGTAGAGGTGGAGCCTGGACCCGCCCTGCTCGCAACGACTCGAGTGCAACGGGCGATGGGCCCAGACCCCGGAGTGATTAGGAGGTAGACCAGCGAGGACCTCTCTGCTGAGCCTAGGTAGGGCTATGACGTGTTGATGTTCCGAGGCCGGGCATTGACCCTAGAAAGGTGTGTCCGGCCAACGTGATCGAGCGTGTTAGCAAACGTGGTGCACCCCTGCAGGGAAGATTATCTATTAATTGTCGTGTCCACGGTAACGGACGTTCAGACTTATATTCTGATCTTATACAACTACAAATGGATACTTGAGATATGTGGCTCCGGGATTGCTTTCTCGCAAGGAGTTGAGGAAGGATCTCTGGGCATTAATGTTACAACATGCTTGTTAAATATAAACTGCTATTCTTTACTCTTCAACATGCTGCAAGATGCTCGGAGCTGCGTGAAGATGCTAGTCTTCGATAGGCTAGGCCTTCCCCCTCTATTCTGGCATTCTATAGTTCAGTCCACAGATACAAACCTTCCATTTAATACCAGTGCATACTTAGTATAGATCTGATGCTTGCGAGTACTTTGGATGAGTACTCACGGTTGCTTTGCTACCCCTTTTCCCCCTTCCTTCTTCTTTCCGGTTGATGCAACCAGATGGTGGATCCCTGGAGCCAGAAGTCACCGCCGATGGATGCTGCTACGTGAAGACCGCCGATGGCCAGGAGTAGTTAGGAGGTCCCAGGCAGGAGGCCTTGCCTCTTCGATCGTTGTTGCTTTTGTGCTAGCCTTCTTAAGGCATCCTTGTTTAACTTATGTCTGTACTCAGATATTGTTGCTTCCGCTGACTCTTGTGTATCGAGCTTGTATTCGAGCCCTCGAGGCCCCTGGCTTGTAATATAAAGCTTGTATTATTTTATTTGTGTCTAGAGTTGTGTTGTGATATCTTCCCGTGAGTCCCTGATCTTGATCGTGCACATTTGCGTGTATGATTAGTGTACGATTGAATCGGGGGCGTCACATGTGCCTTCTTCGTTTCGGGCCACCGGTCCGCGGGAGCCACTTGGCCGAGTTGGGCCGCCTGCCGTTCACCTCCACGGTGTAGGACTGCGCCGACCGCTTCCAGGCCCTGGCGTGCCACGCGCCCGGTGTGACGGCCTTACAGCGGGCGGAGCTTTTCATCGGCGGCCTTCCCGACCACATCCGCGTGGATGTCGAGATGAAGGGGCCCCAAGACCTTCAGACGGCCATGTACTATGCCCGGGCGTTCGAGCAGCGCGCCCAGGCCCTAACGCGTCCATCCGCGCCACGTGGGGGCCGACAGCTTTCCCGGCCGTCTCCGGCAGCACCGGCGTCGTCCACAGCCACCCCAGCACCCACCCCGGCACTGACGAGGACATTCAGGCGCCTCACTCAGGCGGAACAGCTGGAACGCCGGCGCCTGGGCTTATGCTTCAACTGTGATGCGCCCTATGCACCGGGCCATGTCTGTCCCCGCCTCTTCTACTTGGAGACGACAGACGAGACTGAGGAGGACACACTGGAGGATGGCCTCGGCGCTCCAGCCCTTGCGGAGCCCGCAGCGGCACCCGCGCCCACCCCGGCCACCGCCCTCGTGGTGTCCCTACACGCGCTGGCCGGCATCCGTGATGAACGGACGATGCTCTTACCGGTCATGATCCAGGGCGAGCGCCTGGTGGCCCTTGTGGATATAGGGTCCACGCATAACTTTCTGCCGGAGACCACCATGCGGCGCCTTGCATTACAGCCAACCGGTGGTGAGCAGTTGCGAGTCACAGTCGCTAATGGCGACCGTCTCCGCTGCCACGGGCTCGCCCGCGACGTTCCCATCACTATCGGCGATGAGCACTTCAGCATCACCTGCGCCGGCATCGAGTTGGGCTGCTTCGACTTCATCCTCGGCGTCGACTTCCTGCGCACTCTTGGTCCTATTCTATGGGATTTCGACGCGATGATGATGACCTTCTGGCGGTTGGGCCACCGCATTTGGTGAGACGGCATTGGGGGTGCCGCCCCAACCACTCCGCTCCAGCTGGCCGCGACCACCGCCACGGCCGAGCACCCACTATTGGAGAGCCTCCTCCAGCAGCACGCGGACATCTTCACCGAGCCATAGGGGCTGCCGCCCGCCCGCACGTACGATCACCGTATACATCTTCTGCCAGGCTCCGCACCGGTGGCGGTACGGCCTTACCGCTACCCACAGTTGCAGAAGGATGAGTTGGAGCGGCAGTGTGCGCTCATGCTCGCGGCAGGCATCATCCGGCTCTCCACTTCGCCATTTACCGCGTCGGTGCTTCTCGTCCGGAAGTCAGACGACACATGGCGTTTCTGCATCGACTACCGTGCCCTTAATGCTGTCACACTTAAGGACAAGTTCCCTATTCCGGTGGTCGACGAGCTCCACGGGGCGCGCTTCTTCACCAAACTCGACCTCCGGTCGGGGTACCACTAGGTGCGCATGCACCCGGATGACATCGCCAAGACGGCGTTTCAGACTCATCACGGCCACTTCGAGTTCTTGGTGATGCCCTTTGGCCTCACAAACGCCCCGGCGACCTTCCAGGCTCTGATGAACGACGTCCTCAGGCCCTACTTATGCCGGTTTGTGCTCATTTTCTTTGATGATATTCTAATCTACAGTGCATCTTGGGCCGAGCACCTCCAGCACGTCGCCATCGTCTTCAACGAGCTTCGAGCGCACCACCTCCACCTTAAGCGCTCGAAGTGCTCGTTCAGGACGCCTTCGGTGGCCTACTTGGGCCACGTCATCTCAGCCGATGGGGTGGCTATGGACGCCGACAAGGTGGCAGCCGTCTCCGCATGGCCGACGCCTCACTCGCCGCGGGCTCTCTGCGGGTTCCTCGGCCTCGCCGGCTACTACCGGAAATTTATCCGGGAATTCGGGCTCATCACGGCGCCCCTCATGCGGTTGCTTCGCCACAACGCTTTCGCCTGGGACGACGAGGCGACGACGATGTTCGAGGCCCTCAAGGGGGCCCTCACGACGGGCCCTGTCCTCCAGATGCCCGACTTCGACCGCCCGTTCGTGGTGGACTGTGACGCCTCGGGCGCAGGGTTCAGCGCCGTGCTTCATCAGGGTGATGGGCCCCTCGCCTTCTTCAGTTGGCCTTTCGCTCCGCGTCATCTTAAGCTGGCGGCATATGAGTGGGAGCTCATTGGCCTTGTACAGGCCGTTCGTCATTGGCGGTCATACTTGTGGGGACGGTCCTTCCAGATTTGCACCGACCACTACAGCCTGAAGTTTTTGCTGGACCAACGGCTGTCGACCGTGCCGCAGCACCAGTGGATCAGCAAGCTCTTCGGCTTCGATTTCTCTGTCGAGTATCGGCCGGGCCGCCTTAACACCGTGGCCGACGCGCTATCCTGTCGCGACTCCGACCTCGCTTCCTCCGCCGACGAATCCGCCGGGGCGGCCCTCTGCATCCACTCCGGACCGACATTCGGCCTCTTCGCCGACATTCGCCGCGCCACTGCGACGGCCGACGACGCCGTCCATCTTCAGCAGCAGCTCACGGCCGGCGACCTGGAGGAGCCTTGGCGCTTCTCTGACGGACTGCTCCTACATGGGTGCCGGGTCTTTGTTCCGGCGCAGGATGATCTCCGTCACCAGGTGTTACAGCTCGCCCACTCGGCGGGTCATGAGGGTATGCAGAAAACGCTCCATCGTCTTCGTGCTGACTTCTACATCCCTGGCGATCGGGCCCTGGTCCGCGACTGGGTTCGGTCTTGTCAGACATGCCAGCGCAACAAGACAGAGACCCTCAGGCTGGCCGGGTTACTCCAGCCCTTGGAGGTGCCATCTCAGGTCTGGGCGGATATATCCATGGACTTCATTGAGGGCCTTCCCAAGGTGGGCGGCAAGTCGGTCATCCTCACGGTGGCCGACCGCTTCTCTAAGTACGCCCACTTCATAGCGCTCGGCCATCCATACACGGCGGCGTCCGTGGCCCGGGCCTTCTTCGACGGCATCGTCCGTCTACACGGGTTCCCTGCTTCGATCGTCAGTGATTGAGACCCCGTGTTCATGGGCCATGTCTGGCGCGACCTCTTCAGGATGGCGGGTGTCCAGCTCCGCCTGAGTACGGTGTTCCATCCTCAGACGGACGGTCAGTTCGAGGTGGTTAACAAGGTCATTGCCATGTATTTGCGTTGTGTGACAGGTGATCGGCCTCGCGCCTGGTTGGACTGGCTCTCTTGGGCGGAGTACTGCTACAACACCTCCTATCACTCCGCCCTGCGCGCTACGCCATTTGAGGTGGTCTATGGTCGACCACCCCCGCCTATACTTCCGGTGGATCCGGAGACAGCCCGGACGGAGGTTGCGGGTGCATGCCCTCATCCGCACTCGTGACGAGATGCTTGCTGAGGTTCGTCAGCATCTCCTTCAGGCCCAGCAGCTAGCCAAGCACTACTACGACGATCATCATCGTGAGGCGGAGTTCGCGGTGGGTGATTGGGTATGGCTGCGTCTTCTCCACCGCTCTATGCAGTCACTCGACCCGCGCGCGAAGCGCAAGCTCAGCCCTCGCTACGCCGGGCCCTTCCCTATCTTGGAGCGCATTGGGAAGGTGGCCTATCGTCTTCAGCTTCCAGCCCGCGCTCGCATCCACAACATCTTCCATGTGGGGTTGCTCAAGCCTTTCCGTGGCGAGCCACCGGCGGCTCCACCGGCGCTTCCTCCCATCGCCAATGGTCGCATTCTTCCAGAGCCGGCAAAGGTGTTGCAGGCGCAGCTCCGTCGTGGCATCTGGTTCATCCTCGTTCAGTGGGCAGGCCTTCCGGAGGAGGAGGCTACTTGGGAGCAGCGTGAAGAATTCCGCCAACACTATCCAGACTTTCAGCTCGAGGACGAGCTGTTTGCGCAGGCGGGGAGAGATGTTATGACCGGTTTGGTCTATACTAGGAAGAGGCCCACCAGGCATTAGTATTAGGGGCTTGACCCACAAGTTATCTTAGGCAAGTTATTTTAGGCAAGTTATCTTAGGCTAAAGTTATAAATACTAGTTGTAAGACATCGTTTGAGATCAAGCAATAAAGATATTATCATCTTCTGTTGCCCGGCTCCCTGAGGAGCCGGAACCCTAGCCGACACCAGCCAACCGCCGCCGCCCCTAAACCCTAGCCGCGACGGCGCCCACCCGCCGGCGCGCCCGCTCCAGCCCTCGTCCACCTCCACCTCATCCCTATAACCTACGTAGCTGTGCTGGTAGGAACCCTAGTCCTACCAGTACGGTCATTTCATCAAACCGTATACTCATACGCAAAAATTAGCGCATGCGCTGTGAATCGAACTCAAGACCTGATGTTCTAAGGACCACCACTCTAACCATGAACACCATAAGGGTTGTGTCTATTTACTTCTTTTTCTTATTTTACTCTACTACAGTTCTCGGCTGGGCTGGCCCATTGTGTTGAACCAGCCCGTTTATCACTATTTCTTTTACGTTTTTTCTATTCACTTTTTTCCTTTTTCATTTTCATTTTATTATTTTTCAAGAAATGCTCACACGTATTAAAGAAATCTCAAAAGTTCCAAAAATGTTCAATTTTTTAAATTCTGTTCAAAAAGTACAAATATTTGCATTTAAAAAATGTACATATATGTCAAAAAAAATTGTTTTAATTAGAAAAATTCTGACATCAATGTAATTAAATTTCCGAACATCTATTAAATCGAAAAATTGCTCGTTCATTGCTTGATTAAACAAAAATATTTGTTTATTGTTCGTTTAAATAGAAACATGCTCAGATAAAAAAATCGAACAGTTCTAAAATTTCTGAACATCTATTAAATAGAAAAATAATAATTAAAATATATCAATCAGCGGCCGGTTTATTGTTCAATTTTTGATTCTTTTTCATTTTGTTGTTTTTCATTTTTCATATTTTGTTCTTTTTCAAAAAATGCTCACATCAATATAGTTCACCCAAAATTTTCCATGCACTAGCATCACTATGACAAGCATCCATGATAATAATTTCGTTGATTTTCTAACATTTTATACATTTTCTAGGGTTTTTCGGTGAGAAAACCGAAAAGCACTAGCCGAACATCACGCAACGTGCGTTCAGTGTCCGAATTATTTCAAATTTTGCATGGAGGCCTGCCATAATTATAGCCACATGCTGGAAAAGTTTGGTACCATTTCATGCATGCGACGAAGGACACCATGTTCTAGTTTACAAAAAAGAAGTTAACATTTACAAGCATGAGGATGTCCTAGTTGGTTAGTGTGGTTATCCTTAGACCAAGAGGTCTTGAGTTCAAGTCATGTTACTTGCACTTTTTTTCAGGCCGAGTATGGGCGCAGGTGAAAAGACCATCCTATCCTTTATTACGAAGGGGTACAGAGATCTTAGCCGTCAATGTGTTTAGTGGGGTCTACCAAAGCAAAAGTGATCATTTATAGCCAATGTAATAGTCAATACATATAATAGCGCCTATAAGAAAGGATGGGAACTTGGTGCTCTCTGGTTCCCGCGCACCGTATATGCGCCAAAACATTTAGTAATTCAAAAAAATCCAAATATTTTTTGAATCAAACATGATTAGGTATTGTACTCGTATAAAAAAATTGGACAAGAAATGATTCCTATTGACTCCAGAGAAAAAAGACAAGTTTATAGCGACAATATAGTGTGTATAGTACTTGTACATAACTTTCTTTTTGCCGAATCTTCGACCCAGGATACAACAAAAGTCTTTCTCTGACGAATCTTTTTACATGACTACAATATACGGTCATGTTTGATACCAAAGAAGTTTCGGGATTTTTTTAACTTATTTTGAAGTACTATTTTTTTTTGCATATAGGGTGCGCTGGTACCCAGGTTCTTCTTTGTATTTTTCCTATAAAAATGTACTACTTTGTCAACATATGACCCATCTTTTACTCTCATAAAACTTTTGGAATCTTGTGCTGCACTCGGCTGTAAGGCAATAGCCGGCGGCTCTGAGTGGGCGAAGGAGGAGGCAGTTACACCTATCTTGGATGTCATTCCAGAGATAGCATCAACATCCACACCCCGAGGGAGTCTCTCTCTCTCTCTCTCTCTCTCATTTTTTTCTTTTCTTTTCTTTTTGAGGAGATGCTATCTTGAACACTATTTTGTGGTATGGTATACCTTGGGCATGACTAGTGTGCCCATACATGTGAAAAAAAATCAAAAGGAAAACTTTCCACCAAAAACAGAGTGGAGCTAAGTCTATTCTTTCGTTAAAGGGAATATATTAATACCAACACCATATCTGTTCACCCAGTCTCTCCAACAAGACAATATCAAGACGGTTTTTTTGCTGGGATATCAAGAGTTTTTTCAAGAATGCACACAACCAAAATATTAAACAAAAAGGTTTAACCATAACAAGAAACACAGTAACCATCCCTTCACAAACACTTGTACCACGAGAATGGTTTTCCAAAAGCAATGCCTCAAGAAACGAATGACCCGCCCTTGCTAAATCCATCCACTAAAAGCTGGATCACGAGTTATCATAATGAAGATCAAGTCCGAGAAAGCAAACACCGTCTCCAACAAAAAAAACAGTGCAAAAAACCTCCATTGCCAGGTACATTTATTAAGTCAGACCTAAGTTTTACACCCCGAAGCTCGAAATCGGGTACTCAAGGAAGCACTGGCAAACGAAGTTCACATGGGTTGCCTCCACCACTTGATAACTCAATAAAGATGATGCAAAAACACGCATGATCATGACCACCTAGCCGCCAAGACTTGCCCCGCTAAGCCATGGACACCGTCGTTGCACAAGGGACGCATATCTATACTACTATTAAACAATCAAACAAAAACTTTTTTAAGCACACCCCACAAAGCGTACACAGATCCAATACCACCGCACGATTAGGCCCACTAAAATCAATCTAACGGTTAGCCTTAACCTAAACCATTTTCTGTGTGCACTTAGCAATTTACATTGACTGACCGTACTCCACCGTGGAGGAAAATATGAAACTCCACGCTTGAGCAATTAGGAAACTAATTATCACGGGTGCATCCTATTTTAGGAAACTAAATCAGAGTGCATCCATCCTATTAGGAAACTAATCTCAGACAAATCCATCCTATTAAAAAACTTATCTCGGATGCATCCATCCTATTAGGAAGCTAATCGCGAGCCGCCTGCCGCCATCATGCACGCTAGCCACGATGGGGGAAGCGCGAGGAGCTTCGTCTTTCTTCGGGAACATCTATACTACTATTAAACAATCAAATAAGAACTTTTTTAAGCACACCCCATAAAGCGTACATAGATCCAATACCACCGCACGATTAGGCCCACTAAAATCAATCTATCGGTTAGCCTTAACCTAAATCATTTTCTGTGTGCACTTAGCAATTTACATTGACTGATCGTACTCCACCGTGGAGGAAAATATGAAACTCCACGCCTGCGCAATTAGGAAACTAATAATCACGGGTGCGTCCTATTCTAGGAAACTAAATCAGAGTGCATCCGTCCTATTAGGAAACTAATCTCAGACAAATCCATCCTATTAAAAAACTTATCTCGGACGCATCCATCCTATTAGGAAGCTAATCGCGAGCCGCCTGCTGCCATCATGCACGCTAGCCACGATGGGGGAAGCGCGAGGAGCTTCGTCTTTCTCCGGGAACACATGTGCTATCGCCGCCATCGTCTTCTGTTTGGAGGCCAGGCGCTCTTCTGCCGCTACTGCGACGACTCCATCCACGTCCAGGGCATGCTCTCCAGCAACCATCGACATCCGCATTGACTTCAGCTCCGTTCGCAGCACCCATGCCGACAAAGTGTCTGTTCAGTGGGTGCACGTGCATTACATATTAAATAAGAATCACGGGCCTTCAAGCAATCTAGAATTATAGATTTGGGATTATCTTAGGTTGCCGATTGCTGTACTGAAAATGTGTAATTATATATGGCACGTACATAAGAATGCAGCAATCTTGTCTTACAAAGTAGGATCAAGAGGGATACTGAAGAAGTCAAGATGCAGAGTCTATTTCCCATGATTACTTCTCATGTTCATGTCGGCTTCCTTGGGCTTTACTTCGTACCACCATATGCATTAAACTGGACCGTATCAAGAGGTAACACCATCCCCTTGATTAGAATTGCCTTATTTGTGCTATTTGATCAGTGTGTGTTTTACGTATGACGTTGCTTTACCTGGAATTAAGGTGGGTTGCACATGCCTAGGCACTATCTCTAGGGATAGGTTGGAAATCAGAATATATGATTCATTCTTAGAGAAAACTTTACACGCGTTACTTTAACATAATTGCACAGCAATCCAGTAAATTATGTAAGATTCAGTAGGAGGCAAGATATTGAAGATGTACTACTATTTCAGTTACATGATTCTATACATCTAAAATGGGTCACATGACTCCGTAACTATTGTTAGAGAATATCTCTTGCTGTTCTGTAAAGGTATGCAATCTCTACTGCGTTCCAATAAAGAGAATTTTACCATACAGAAGGATCCAATGAAGAAACTAATCCGGCTGAGTTCCAATAAATAGATCCTTCAAAGGATCTGTCCTAATACAGCTGCCGTATATTGGTACAGAGAAATCATATAAATTGTAGTCAGTCAGATTTTTTGTTTCATGACAGAGAAACCAAATACCTTTCGCTATTTTGGCATATATATTTATTCTTATATATTTGTGCAGTTTCGAATGATCCAACATATCTGCAGTCATCAAACTTGAAGACATGATGTTTAAGGCCTTATTTGCACCGCCTCTCTTTCTTTGTCTGTGCGCCTCTTTCCTCCAATAATAATAATGAACAACTTTTTTCGGATCAGGTATTACATTATTACAAATGTATGCTGAAGCTACTCCTTACGACAAGGAAAAAGAGGATGAATGCTTTCTATCTTCCCCAGTTTTGTAGCATGTTCCAAATCGTTGGCTCTTTCTTATTTGAGGATTCATCATTTTTTTGTAATTTAGAAGCTGACCTGAAAGCTTGATAAGGTTAAGCTTGACAAATACTCTAGAATACTTTTCCTTCCATTTTTTTTTCTTCATAACTCATTTCAGTTTCTATACGTACAAAGCGTCTTACATCATTGTAAGTTAGTATGGTTGCCAACGCATAAACACATACAAAACCGGATAAATATTTTCTATTATGATAATTATTGGATTTCTTCTAGCCCTTTTACATTTCAATTAGTTCTTGTAAATCATCTTTATTTCATATAGAAGTCGTTGTAGTCACATATCATCTTCTATTTCCTATTATCCATAGTAGGTAGCTATCTAATTTTGGCAGTCCACACAACCAAAAAATATATATAATTTGATCCAAATTAGTACAAATATATATTTTGCTATGCAGATTAGTAGAATAAAATAAGATTCAAGAATTAAGCATCTTGAACAATATAATTGCACCGTAAGGTAGTTTATACTTTTTTTTCCTGGCTACACTCGAAGAGAAGACTATACTACATGCATATATTACTGCATTAATAAATAATTGCTGATTTTATTTAAATGAGAATATTTTCCTGCTATTACTCTATGCAGCAACATAACCACTATTGTGTCTCGCTTTTGAAAATACAATTTGAGCGACATCAAACATTGTGTATCCATTTAATTTATATTTTTAAAAACGTTTATTTTTTTATATTATGTGAATTCACCTGTTTTACGTTTGAGACGTGCGTTGCACGTGCATGCTTACTAGACATGGATTAATTGGCGAGGGTGGGAAATCACTGATACCGTCAAAAATCTCACATTGGGACACTCGACAAGCCACAATCCATCATTGCATATGCATGTTTTGTTGGTATATCTGGGCACAGGTCCTAGCCTCAAGATGAAACATCGGGAACTACTACTTGCACCACCATTGCCATGAGATCATGCGTTGCAACCGCAACATATGACATCATGGATCCTCCCCCATCACTGCTCAATTTAACCTCTAATCTCTAATCACCCCTCATCATTTCAAATCATCTAACTTCCCGGACGGTCACCCATCTCACTACTCCAGCTTGAGCACGCTTAACTTCCGGGTTCTATTCTCCCTCGTTTCCAAGTCTGCACTTGTTGTTTTCCTGACAATAGTAAGATGTCAATCCTATTAACCCTCAGGAATTTAGCTTGAGCATGAAGTCACACATTTCACTGTTTGAGTTTGAAATTATTGTTCTAAAAAACAATAATTATTTAGTAACACTAATATTTCTTCAATAAGTAGTTTGACCATAGTTTGACCATAGTTTGACCACAGTTTCACCAGATTAGACTAAAATTCAAAAACACTAAAATAATTATTTAGTAACACTAATATTTGTTGAATAAGTAGTTTGACCATTGTTTGACCACAGTTTGACCAGATTTGACCAAAATTCAAAAAAACTGAAATAACTATTTAGTAACACTAATATTCTTGAATAATTATTTAGTAACACTAATACTTCTTGAATAAGTAGTTTGACCATAGTTTGACTAGATTTACCAAAAAATAAAAAAATGAAAAAAACTAAAATTTGAGCATAACTTTTTTTCCTTTTAGAATTTGAGGATTCTAAAAATTTGCAAACAGGCCGTAGGCGGTCAAAATCGGATGCGGATTTTTGTGCTGGACATTTTGATATATTATACTTTTTTTCTGACATAGCATGCAAAAGTTATAGCCGTTTTACATTTTCCCTACACTTTTTGCAAAACATGTCCAAATTTAAGTTTTTAAATTTTCCTAACTAGTAGATGTAGTAACATAACTACATCTCGAAGGATTTTAATTTTTAAAGTTTTTATCATTTTTTTTTTTGCTTTTTGCAAAACTGAAAAGGCGATCCACGGGAGGGGGGGGTACAGTTTGAAAATGGGACCTTTAGTACCGGTTCGTGCCACGAACCCGTACTAATGGGCATCACACCTATTAGTACCGGTTCGTGGCACCAACCGGGACTAAAGGTCCCATTTGAACCGGGACTAATGCCTTTACCGCATGAACCGGGACCAATGCTCACATTAGTCCCGGTTCATGACTGAACCGGGACTAATTGGCTAACCCGGCCTGGACCAAACCCCTGTTTTCTACTAGTGAGTACACCGTGAGTGGAGGGAATCAAGGCCTCCACACGTACCTTGCGCCCCAGATGACATCACGGTTCCTCCGCCATCGTCGTCGGCCACGCAGGCTTTGCCTAGCGACGTCAAGGAAGATCAATGAGGAGCAGGTGCGAAGAATGGGAATTCGCCGCCGCTCAAAAGTGGAGCTAAATCCTCCAAAAATTATATGAAATTCCTTTAAATCAAAGTAGCCTAATAATGTAGCATCCATATAGGAACGGTATCGTGACATGACTTGAGAGATCACAGTTGTGGGCAGACTATGTTGACACGTTCGCATATAGGAATGGATACATGCCAAGTTCTTCCTACTGCGGCCATCGGGCACACATCCAAGAAGAACAAGTTTGACAAAAATAAATAAATAAACAAAACGACATGAGGATTGGAGGATTAGGGGTGAAGGGGCCCACCCCATGAAAATAGGGGGGGGGGGGATTAGTTTTAGATTAGAAAGTTTACGTAGCCTTTAATAGTCTGTTTAGTAGATGTAGCATTATCGACACTATGCCTATGTCGAAGGAGGTGGTGGATCGATTCGGAGATTATGTTGCCACCCATGTTGGCTAAAACCCTTCCTGACCATTCGCTCCAACCACATACAACCCGTCTTGAACAACGGTATCCTGACATGACTTGAGAGATCACACTTGTGGGCAGACAATCTTGACAAGCTTATCCAAGTTCTTCCTACTACCGCCGTCCGGCGTGAACGCGTTGGCAGCTATACCCCGCATCCGTGGGGGCCGGGGCTGGGAGGGGAGCTCCGCGGCGAGAGCGGCGGTGACGTCGTCCGGGAGGAGACCCGGGAAGGTGTTCAAGGTGACGGCGCTCGGCTATGCAACGGAACAAGGCGACAATTGGTGGCAAGTCCATGTTGCCGGAGGTCAGGCCGTCGGGGAGGTCCAGGACGCGGTAGCTACCGAGGCCCGAGTGGGAGGTGAGCAGCTCGTCAGCGAGTGATGTCTATTTTAAACCCTGAGGATGTAGAGCGCGACGCAAATGAACCCCGACGACTAAATCCCTGAAGTCTATACCCCGACGTCTGTGATCCCGGTTGTAATCGCCCTTACGTCTGTTTTTGGACTGAATTTGCTGATGTGGCATCCTGGGCGGGTGGGATTGCAAATTAATGATGCCGCATGAGACCAGGTCTCACGGATTAGCAGGTGAGACCCATCCTGATGGATGACACGTGGCATTCACAAATCACAAATCATCTTCCCCATCCCCACCTGAAATCAGGGGGGAGAGATTAGATGATTTGTGATTTGTAAATGCCACGTGTCATCCATCAGGACGGGTCTCAGCTGCTTTATATGAGACCTGGTCTCATATAATTTTTTTCCGAGATGGGTTGCGCATGCCCTCGAAGCCTGCATCGCCCCCCTGCTCTAGTTACCCTCCGCCGCCCGCCGCTGCTCCGGCTACCATCGAGCTCCCTAGCGCTGCTCCGTGCAGCCATGATGGGGCAGTGTGAGCCTTAAGGTACCGTTCCGTCGCGTCAAACGAGAATCCGGGTGTCCAGGGCATGTATGTGTTGACCTGTCTTGAGCACGCACGCACTCCTGTGCCGCGCGCCATACACTTCAGCACTGAGCACCTACTGATCCTTTGTCCTCTGGCGTCTCCTCCGTGCTCACCGCCGCCACGTCCAAAGCGAGGATGCCGAGCCCGTCCGCTAGCTCCACGGAGAGGGCGCGCTCCCGGCGAGCTGCGCCGCTAGAGAACACGCTCTAGAGCTCGCGCGCACGTCACTGCCGTCCTCCCACAGTTCCAGCCGATCCTTGCACGTACGTAACTCCGAAGGAATACACCCAGCGTGTCCCGTGTGCATGCGTCCAGACTAGAGTATATCGATCAAATCGATCAGCATGGCTTGCGTACGTACGTAGTATCTCCGAAGGAATACATCCAGCTCGTACGTGTCTTCTCCAAGAATCAACCAGGCATACGACCTAAAGGTCAAAAACGACCGGGATCAGTGAGTTCAGGGTACAGACTTCAGGGATTTAAACATCGAGGTTCATTTGCGTCGGGCTCTACATTCTCAGGGTTTAATATAGACTTCACTCCTCGTCAGCTCGGCTCGCGGCTGCAAGTTAGTAATTTTTTCCAGCATTCAGTCAACCAGCGAAGCATCCTCTATGCATGCATTCATGATCGATCGTGTCGTGTGTACCTCTGTCGCCGATGTCATCGCGCAGTGCTTCACCGCGGAGGTGCGCAAGGAGCAGGAGCGCTGGGACCGCCCGTCCAGACCGGAAGGTCCGGAACCCATGGCGCCGCCTTCGCAGCGGCGGCCATCCACGCGAACGCGTCCCCCATCACGCAGGTTACCCTGGCGCCGCCCGCGGAGGCGCGAGCCGTCTCCAGCGCCTCCCTGACGCTGCTGGCCTCAGCAGCCGCCAAGAAGAGGTTCAGACGCGTCATAGGGTGCGGCGGTGTCACCTCCCCGGCGCCACCTGACAAACCGTCCGCGACCTCCACGAAGCGTAGGTTACCCTCGAGCCCGTTCTGCTCCTGCGCCTGTAGCTGCGCGAGGGAGCTGGCGGTGGAGAGGAACGAGAAGGTCGCCGCCGGCGCCGCCGCCGCTAGGGTGCGCGCTAGGCGGAACAGCTTCACCGCGTGGGAGGCGAAGGGGAAGGCGATCACCACAACGTGCGGGGCCGCAGTCATCGTCTACTGTTAGTGCAGCTAGGTAGTACTGTACTGTTGGCTATGCCCAAGAACACACGCACACAGACTCAAGGTGAAAGAAGATGATGGACAAGTAGAGTATTTTTCTTGGCGCACACACACACCTATCTTTTCTCTTGTTCCTTCTGCTCTTCACACGATGCAAGTACATGGCTTAAATAGCCGGACACACACGGCTAATACACGCCCACTAACCACTAGCTGCATGCACACGCGCCGGCCAAGCCACACAACGACTTGATTTTTTTCTCTCTCTCTACTAAGAGCATCTGATGCCGAACTTGGCAAATCCGGCCTCGTAAACGTCGCATGCACACCCCATACATGCTTGGGCTGGTCCATTTGCTTTTTTGGTTAAAACACTGCAAAAAAACGGGTGTGCATCCGACGGATTTGAACACCCAACCACTAGGCCATGACAGTACACGTGCCCAGTGGCGAATCCAGCACGAGATTGGAGGGTGGGCTCAAAGTTAACGGTGAAAAAAACGAAACGATTGCTTGAAGGAAAACAACATCATCTGGTCATTCTTTTGTACAAATTGGCTA
The DNA here is from genome assembly GCF_002162155.2 of Triticum dicoccoides. Taxonomy (NCBI): domain Eukaryota; kingdom Viridiplantae; phylum Streptophyta; class Magnoliopsida; order Poales; family Poaceae; genus Triticum; species Triticum dicoccoides. The sequence continues at coordinate 816,897,944 of NC_041383.1, read as the reverse complement.
AGATTTTTCCAGATTACTACTAGAAACATGTAGTATTCACTGGGATTTTTCTGGAATTTATGGAAAATATTAAATTTTGAACTAAATTTTGAATCTGCCTAGCTAAATACTCCCTCTGTCGCAAAATTCTTGTTTCTGATTTGTCTAAATACGGAGATACATCCATATTTGAGTAAATGGCACCGGCGGTCCGAGAACTTGCGCTGTGGGTTCACTTAAGTCACAGTACTTGCAAACCGGAAAAAACCCGTCATAGAACTTGCATTGCGGGTGCAGATAGGTCATATATGCCATCTGAACCGGCCAGCTGCCCTATTTTCGAGAAAAACCCGTCATATAACTTGCGTTGCGGGTGCAGCTAGGTCACATTTCAAAATTTTTGTTCCCGGACATTTTTTTGAAGTCATGAATCACAAATATATTTTAATTTATCGTTTGAGAAAAAAAATTAAGTCGCGAATCACAAATATTTTTCTAAATGTTCACAACTTAAAAAAAATGTTCGTGAATCACAAATATTTTTCAAATTTATCATTCGCCAACATTTTCTAAAGTCGTGAACAAATAGTTTTCAAATTAATCATTATTGAACATTTTCAAATTTATTGTTCGCAAACATTTTCAAAATTTTCGTTCTTGAACATTTTTTAAAAGTCATGAATCACAAATATTTTTAATAAATGTTTTCCAATTTATTGTTCGCGAACTTTATTTAAAGTCGCGCATCACAAATATATTTTTAAATGTTCACAACTTTAAGAAAATGTTCGCGAATCACAAATATTTTTCAAATTTATCGTTCTCGAACATTTTTTTAAAGTCGTGAACAAATAGTTTTCAAATTAATCATTCACGAATATTTTCAAATTTATCGTTCGCAAGCATTTTCAAATTTTTTGTTCGTGGACATTTAAGTCATGAATCACAAATATTTTTAATAAAAAAAATTTAAGTTATCGTTCGCGAACTTTTTTTAAAGTCGTGAATCACAATTTTTTTAATGTTCACAACTTTAAAAAAATGTTCGCGAATCAAACTTATTTTTCAAATTTATCGTTCTCGACTATTTTTTTAAAGTCATGAACAAATAGTTTTCAAATTAATCATTCAGGAACATATTCAAATTTATCATTCGAAAACATTTTCAAAATTTTCATTCCTCGACATTTTTTTAAAGTCACTGACCACAAATATTTTTAATAAATATTTTTTAATTTATCGTCCGTGAACATTTATTTAAAGTTGTGAATCACAAATATATTTTCTTAAACGTTCATGAATTTTTTTAAAGTCGTGAATAAATAGTTTTCAAATTTATCGTTCACGAACATTTTTTTAAAGTCACAAATCACATATATTTTTAAAGTCGTGAACAAATTTATCGCGCTTGACCGTGTGAGGGACAAAACTGGGTAGCTGACCGGTTCAGATGACCTGTGTGACTATCTGCACCTATAATGCAAGTTCTATGACGGGTTTTTCTGGTTCGCAAGTACCGCGACTTAAGTGCACTCGCAGCGCAAGTTCTCAGACCGCCAGTGCCATTTACTCTCCATATTTAGACAAATCTAAGACAAAAATTTTGGGACGGAGAGAGTAGCATTGTGTTACGGTAGTATTTATGAAAAATTCCAGTAAAGACTACAATCTCCTTGTCCAAATATGCTCAAACTTTCGTAGAATACTATTGAAAACATGTACTAGTATTTATTAGAATTTTTGTGCAACGTGGTCCGCCGCCGGCCGCCCCAACGCCGACCAACGCTAGGTCTGGAGCCCTCGACCTGGAGCGTGAGCAGTGCGTGCGGTGTGCCTGGAATCCTGGATGCGTGCGTTACGTGCTTCGTTGCTTTGGTTGGGCAGTCCTTCATGTGCGTCGTTGCCTGTTGTTGCGCTGATAGACTAAGCAGAGAAAAGTAGTAGTATAGTAAAAAAATCATTTTTTTGGAGGGTAGGCTAGAGCCCTATGAAGCCCACCTACTGGACTCGCCACTGCACGTGCCTATTGAATTCTTTACATTCTTTTATTCATTCTTAGTCGTGAAGGTGAAGCCCTGTTTTTCTCTCTCTTTTTTTGAAACAGTTTTGTTCAGTTTTTCTTTTCCTAAATGCGTGATTTGTTTTTCATTTTTGCAATTTTGTTTTCTCAAAATCAACAATTGTTTTATAAAAATTCGTGAACTTTTTCAAAATGATGATTTTTAAAAATCGATGAAATTTTCAAAAAATACGCACCTTTTCCACATTTGATGAACTTTTTCAAAAAAACGATGAATGTTTTTTTAAATTCGATGAACTTTTCTTCATAGTCAATGAACTTTTTTGAAAAATTGATGAACTTTTTTCAGATTCAATGAACTTTGTTCATATTGGATGAGCTTTTTTTTTCAAATTCAATGAACGTTTTTCAAAATCGATAATCTTCTTTTAAAGTCAATGAACTTTCGTGGGAAATCGATGAATTTTTCTCAAATTTGCTGATTTAAAAAAAATAATGAGAATTTTCCAATTTCATGAACTTGTTTTGCATACATAAACTATTTTTCTTGTTCATGCTTTTTCCATTTTTTTGAGGAACTCATGATGTTTCCTCGACCTCTTAGATATTGTTGAATGAACACTTTCGGCCCATATTCTGGTTCTTTCCACGTTAGTCCAGCCCATCTTTCCCCAGTCTTCTTCCTTGTGTCCAGAGTCTACTGGATTTGGGTCGGCTTCTTCCCCAGCCCAACTACCCAAAATCCTTCTCCTCCACAGCGACGCAAACCTGCTCCCAGGGTTCGCGTCGTCGCCGCCGCCCGCCGCTCACGCCCTCCTGCCACCGCCCGTGCCGGTGGTCTCTGCCGACCAGCGAGCTTCCGAAAGCTCCGTTCTCCCGCGAGCAGCCCAGCCCGCACGGGCCTTCCCTAGAACCTAGAAGTGCATGCTCTAGCCAATGCAACCAAAAGACTGATCTGATGGAAGAAACTAGGCAGCACATAATACGTCAACACTCCCCCTCACGTGTGGCTCCCTCAGGGCTAAACGTGGACCGAAAGTGGGCTGCAATTTAATTGCGCCAGCCGGGTCTTGAACTCAAGACCTCTTGGCTCCGATACCATGTAGAAGTGCATGCACTTGCCAATGCAATCAAAAGACCGATCTGATGAAAGAGACTAGGCAGCCCATAATACGTCAACACACGCCACGCCATGGCGAGCTCCGGTGAGGACAGGGGCATGGTGGCGGACATCAGCTCCGCGGTGGAGTCGGCAGGCGACGAGGGCGCGCGCGACACGCCGCTGCACGTCGTCGAGTCCCTCTGCGGCGAGAACGTGAGAAGCCTCAACACCCTTTTTTCCCCTCGCTTTCCTCTCTCTGCACCGTGTTCCAAGGCCGGATCGTGCCGGAGGTTCCTCAGGGGCTGGCTGAGCCAGAGCTACTACTCTTCTCTCTGTATCTGTGGAGAAAGCTGCGTGTTCTGATTTGGGATAGGTGTTGAAATTGCCTCTGTGAATCTGCAGGTTGTTCTGATGGCCTTCGAGTGCCCGCATTGCGGCGAGAGGTAATGCGGCGTCCGTGTCGCGGCACATGTGTAGAATTGTTGGATTTTTTTTTAGTGTGAAGTCTAAATTCCGGTGTGCCTGTGTGCTAGGAACAACGAGGTTCAGTTCGCTGGACAGCTCCAGCCCAAGGGATGCTGCTACACTTTGAAAGTCCCCAAGGGGCAGCCTGAGATATTTATTTCTTCTCTTTTCTGTTTGTTGACTGAGATGCCGTAGGGTCTTTTTTTTTAGAAAAGGAGTATGACCTCCGGCCTCTGCATCTGGGAGATGCATGCGGCCACTTTATTGATTATTTTCGAGGACCTTACAAAGTATTACAATAATATGCCTGAATTCACCATCTTGGCAACATATGCCACTACTCATATCCAAATGATGAAGGCTTGCTAGCTGGGCCACTACCCAGACCACTCATCTAAGCCTAACATCAAAATGATGAAGGGGTGCTAGCTGGGCCACTACCCAGACCACTCACCTAACCCTAACATCAAAAGCCGGAAGCCCCAGCCGAGCCACATACCGGGTCTGGGGTACAAACCGGTTCGATGCACTCGTGTGTCGTCGCCGCCATCTTCCACAGGTCCGTCTTCAGAGCAAATATTGAGGCTTCTACCTTGTCTGGCCACTCAACCATCGATGTCACCACGACACCAGACAGCTTCGTCCTCCTGCGCGAGTGCATCGCCACACATCGGATGCCGAATCTCCACTGCGCCACGCCGCCGAGATACGCCGCCATCAATGAGTAGGATGAAGCACCGCTCCACCGAGTCCGACAGGGCTGCTGAAGACCAAGCGCCGTGGAAGAAGGACTCCAAGGCTGAGCACATAGGCGGCAGAGCGCCAACGCACCGCCACCAGACGAACTCCGACCACGCCACCAACCGCCGCCAAGCAACCAAAACATCACATCCACCCCAAGCTCACCACGAACGACACCCCCAAGAGGGTGACGACGCCCGGAGCGCCGCTGTTGCTCGATCCGGCAAGGATTTGGGCTTTCGCCCGGCATACGAGCTGGGTGGAAGGAAGAGGGGAAGGAGGCGACCTGGACGGCGCCTACAAGAAGGGTACGGCGCCCTCGGGCATCGCCGCCGTCGTGGCCAGCACTGTTGGCCTCGGATTTCTCCGGAGCCACCTCCCACCTCCAGCCGCCAAATAGATACAACTCCGATGACAAAGGCCGCCCAAAGCAGGACCATCAGAGGCAGCCCTAGTTGAAGTAGACGGAGGCCTTCTGATCTGGATTGGGCGCCGTCGAGACGCCCGCACCACAGCCGCCACCCACCGCCGCCTCGCCGCCCCCGCGGCCGAGGAAGAACGGCCAACACCAACGAGCACCGGTCACCGTAGACCCGGCGTCACCAGCCGAGGCCGCCGCCATGGATCCAAAGCCCCCCGAGGAAGAACGGGGCGGCCAGATCCTCGCCGCCACCTTCACCGGCGACCGAGCGGCGAGCCGGCGGCCACCTCCGTTGGCGACGAGGGAGAGGAGAGGTGGGGGAGAGGGCCGGCGGCGGGCTAGGGTTACGCCGCCCGAGTCGCCCCTGTGGGAGCGACACGGGGGATGACGCGGGGGATGACGTAGGGTCTAGGTTTCATAAATAGAGATAAGTATCTTACAAACTGTACACATCCAAGGTGGCTGAAAGGGAGAACAAAGAAAAATGAACTTAAACAAATAGATTACTTGAGCAACCTGTCAAGTAGAGGTCCAACCAGAGATGGCTTCACTCTAAACCGGTGAAGCTGTAGGTTACTTTGAAAATGAACTTTCCAGCAAGCAAATGAGGGCGGCTGTCCTTGAAAGATCAACCCGCTCCTTTCCTTCCAAATATTCCAGCATGCGCATGGTATGTTGGTACCATGTCCACGAAACAAAGGCCAACAGAGTGCTGCGATGCAGAAGCGAGGCATGGGGCAATTGGCCTGTGAAGGTCCCAATGAATGCATAGAAATCCCACACAGAATCAGAGCCAGAATAACGATCAAGAGTTTCCAGGACGTTAGTAGGATATAAATCACACTTGCGACCCTGAATCAAGCTGCCACGGTCAACGGAGCATCATACCCCTTGTGTTCAGGCGGACTGGACTAGTGTCAAAAAGCGTCTTACATTATGGGACGGAGGGAGTAGTAAACAATTAGATTTCCAAATACTTCTCAGGGCTAGGTCTGATGGTACTCTTTCAAACAAAAATCTGTAGAACTTGTCCACCAAAAAATAGTGAGAGGTCCCCAAGCAAATGTTCTAGTATCATTCTGATCTAGCGCGTGAATAACAGTCACGTAGCTGGATAACAAGCGGAAGCTCTCCTCATATGCTTGAACTGAAAGGGGCAAGGCTAAGAGAGAATATAAGTGCGCAGTGGCTAAGAATTCTTGAACTGTGGCATCTTGATTGAGGGCGAAAAAATAGGCAGTTAAACATGTCAGCCTGTACCTCGGTTAGACCAAAAATCTTTCCGAAGCAAGATAGAAGCTCCATCACTTGGGATTTAATGAGTAATGCTGTGGTTAATATCTTAAACGCCAATAACATTCCTCCACCAAGATAAACCTGAGCATGATGGGCACCAGGTCCATAGAGCAACCAGATCAACTTTACCCACGGCAAATTCTCAATTTCTCATTGCAGAAAATTTGTGAAGTTTGTTAAGAGCATCGCTTCATTTTGATAGATATCCAACACTTTCATCTCACATACTTGTCTATTCCAACCACAAAACATGATCTTGTTTGATAGATTGTAACATCAGTTTTCTGGTGACTCCAAATGATTGAAATGTTGCATTGTTTTAATGTTACAACTTGCACCTGAAAAGTTGTTTGCTGTTGTACATATTTCATATGTTCTTTGCTGCAACGCGTCCCAGTTCACCAGTTAATTGCCACCACATTTATTTTAATGGATTATATATATAGACTCACTGTATTGTTCATTATTATCTGTGTATGTCTTGCGCTGGTACTTACTTTTACTTGTGAGTGTTATTAACTTATTATTGCTGTGATCTCTATCACTGAACCACCTTCTTCCATACCTCACTGCACTAACAGTTCACGTTTAAATCCATATGCATTTGGCCCCCTATCCATATTCACGTCACTGACAAGCTGTTTTGGCACAGATACTGAACCGGCAAGTTGTGGAATCTGATTCAGCAACTATTAAGGTAATGATGTGCCATGCACTTGTTAATGCATCTATGCTATACACATATTCACTATGTTTTCTGCACTTCTACACTTTGACTTATATGCAGATTCCAGAACTGGGCTTTGAGATCCCCCCAGAAGCTTAACATAGAACACTTTCAACAGTACGCTTCATCGTTTTTTGTATATAATTCTGGGGAGATGGTTCCTTGTAAATTATTTTCCTTTATTGTTAGTTTACTTAGTTTTTTGGTCGTGTATTAGGTGGAAGGGAGCATTATGCGAGCCGTTAGTGAGTTGCAAGCACTTCAGGATGACAGAAAGGTGAAGTGGCTTATCTGCTGACCTTTTTAATTATAATTGAGCCACTTGGTGATACACACTGATTGTCTTTTGAGACCTGCAGAAAGTGATCCTCTCTTGGATCAGGGGAAGCTGCCTTTACCCTTATTCTTGATGATGCTTCTGGAAACAGCTTCATCGAGAACCCGTTAGTTTTTTTTTGTCGCTTTCAGAGATAATACTATTTGAGATGAGAGTTTCTGGAATCTTAAAATTTCTTTGCCATGAAAGGCATAGTTCTAAGCATACCTGTACTTCAAACTACATTGGTTTCTTCTTTCTGATCATATATACTAGAAAAAGTATTAATTTCAACTTCGTACTCTTGCAAATTTTCACTTTTCAACCCTGAATTCTTAAACTGTTTGAAGTACAACCTTAACTATGAGAATACTTCACTTCTGTATAAGCATAGTATTTTTAGAGGAGGAAATGGAAAAATGTAGAAATTTCTTGAAGAACTAAAAAAAGGAAAACTACGGGAAAATAAGTACTAATAACAGAACTTCGTGACTGAATCCAAGAAAACATGGGAAATGCATGTGTGTTTAAAACTGTAAATTTGTATGATTATATGTTAATTATGAAATTCAGCTAATCCGTAAAGAAATTAAACAATTCCCTGGTTTTTCCACTGTTTTCTAAATTCTCCATGTGCCACATGGCAGCCAAAATAATCTGCATAGTCAACCGAGGGGTATGAAGTACATTAATTTCATATTTCAGGGTAGTAATTCAAACGGTTTTTAGAGTTCAGGGTAGAGAAATGGACTTCTTCAAGAGCAGAGTTTTTATCTTCATTCACCAATTTGTACAGTTGTTATTTGAGTGACACCTTATGATGCACATAGCTGATAGCTCCACACACGCATGAAGTACTCCCTATGTTCAGTATTATAAGATGGCTTGGATATTATAATATGGACTACATATGGACTGAAATGAGTGAACTAGCACACTAAAATGCGTCTATATACATCCGATTGGAAAAAAAGTTAGAACATCTTATAATAGTGAACGGAGGGAGTACATACAATTTGCATATATTGATCTATCTGCATATATCTACTGACAGGCACCTTCACCACATCCTTTGTTATACAACCTGTAGTAGTTCGAGCGGGTGGTGAAAGCGCTGCCAGCCATGCTGCTCCATGCTGTGAGCCAGGTGACTGTGGCGAGAGCTTTGATGGGAGCTGCAACCGGCAACGCCGAGGGCTGCGACCGACGGGCGCCTCAGCCTGCTGCGACCTGGACACAGCGGTGCTACGAGCGTGCTCGGTCGGTACTGCGACCGGCAGGTCGGCGAGCTGCAATGGTGACCACGACAAGCTGCAATGTTGACCGCGGTGAGCTGCAACGGTGACAGTGACAAGCTGCGGCGGGCAGGTAGGCGAGCTGTGACCGACATGTCGACAAGCTGCAATGGTTGCCATGGTGAGCCTCCAATCTTGGAGCCGTTGCAATGGTTGCCATGGTGAGCCTCCATTCTTGGAGCTGTGTCAGTGGCGTCACGTTGTGCGCCAGCTGTCGCCTCCTGGAGGGTGCTGCCCGTTATGCCATAAGCCAGGCACCACGGCGCCGCGAGCCGTTGGCCGCTAGGTGTCGTGGATGCGCGTGGACGTGGAGCCGTAGGGAGGTGCTCGTTGCTGCTGCTTCAATGTTCATTCCCGTGCGAATTTGGTGCGATAGGGCAAAGGAGGAGGCGCGATCTAACGGCCAGGAGGAGACCCATCATGCAGCTCGCGAGGGGACCGATAGACGTATTGGATTTTGGAAAAGCAAATATTGAAGCCAGCATGGATGACATCACAGACTATGCACTTCAATGCATGGAAACCAAACCAAGCCTTTTTTTTTCAAATTTATTATTGCAAATCTAAATGTTAACATGCATGGATGTAATTTTACAAATTCGACAACCTATCTAGGCGCTGCACGGAACAGAATGTGAGCAAGTCGATCGTCATCGCAAGACAATATGTAGTATACGGAACATCATCTGGAAAGTAATATCGTCACAATTATATTAGACTCAAGTCTAACCAAATCAACCAATAAATATTTTGGAGAGTATAATCATACTGCACAGTTATCTATCTAAAGTTATATTTAAAATCTGGGAAATATCCATTTCATGTGATAAGAGAAGTTCTGTCCAATATGACCAATACATATGAAATTGTTGCATGCTGCTCATTATTTAAATTAAACAAATCGAGTGTCCACAATAGAAAAAACCGATAACTGAAATCATATAGACCAGCCCTGGCGAACTCATGATCGAGTTCGGCAGACAGTAGTACTAATGCAAGGGAGCAGCATCATGAATCAGCGAAATTCAGGTTGCTACTTCACTGGCCTTTTTCACAGCCTCGGTTGCCAGCACTGCCAATGGAATCACCGCACCAGCCATGCACAGGTGAGAAATGAAATTAGCACAATCAGCGCCTCTGGCCACGGCATGGGGCACTTTCTTCCAGTGCGTCACGAGCCTCCATTCGAGGCCTGTGACAATAGCTGTTGCGCTAAACCATTTGAACACCATGACCATGGTGAAGTTGTTGGTTGGACTTGGAGCCTCTTTGGCGGTGGCTACCGTGACAGCCAAGAAGGCCGCGAAGGTGATCTTGATCAGTTCCAGTGACGCCGGTTCAAGTTCTTCTAACTTTGGGGTTTCCAGTAACGCTGGCTCAAGTTCTTCTAACTCTGGGTTTTCCAGTGACGCCGGCTCAAGTTCTTCTTCCATTGGGGTATCCGAATTCGTACCACACCAATAGTCGTTCGCAACATAACCCAACCAGGCGAAGAAGGGCAAGCATGGTACAGCCAAGAACAACATAATAGGCCTGTGCTTCTCTCCCATCGCTTGTGCTGTGATATAGTACACGACAACAAATACGCCGATGGCAAGCCCGGCGCTTAATATGTGGAGAAAGGACATCATGCTGGGTTTGCGGGAGATCAACGGATGGACTGACACCAGGAGCATTGTGACCAAGCCTAATACCCAGGTCGAAAAGCTCGACACCAGTGGGAATGTAAGCATGCGCTGTAGTTGATGATCCTTGGCGCTCATGAGTTCTTCTAAAGCCAAGAATTCTATACCAAGAAACAGAACAGTAGTGACCGCAGCCGAGAAGTTTGCCGACAAATCAAGTGAACTCTTCAATTTTTCAATATCACTTTTAGTCATTTCTGCCATCTGGTCGTCCTTTTGCCATGACTTGTAGAACAGACATATTGTGAAAATTCCGACGAGGACCATAACCAACAAGTAGACGCGGAAACTCGGCAGACCGATCAGACTCATAAGAAGGGAAGCCAGAACCATCAGAAGTACCACACAGATGTGGATCAGAATCTTTGAGGCGCTGCAGAGCCAATTGTTCACGGTGCTTGGTAGACAGATAACGAGGAATTGGACAATACCGATCTGAAAGGCTGCCACTGCTATAAAGAGGATGATGAGCCGACCAGATTTACTCTTGTCAAGTTTTGGTTTAACAATGTCTCGTGTGATGGCTAGGATAACTGGGCATGCCATTGTCATGATGCCCTCCGTGAAAACTCTTGATCGAATCTTCAGTGCAGCCTGATCAACATATAGAGGTGGTAACTGTGAGACGATGATTATTATAACGAAATTGATAAACCTATGGAGGGTACCTACGCATTGAAAGGCCTCTTTGATTCGTAGGATCCTTCAAATTCAGCAACGAAAAAAAAAACATAATTAAAATGGCATGTCCTCTTTGATTCATCTCGGACTCCTTCGCCACCCCGCTTCCATCGAGCGGCATTCCCGACTTCGCGCACGAACAAATTGATCACCCGCCTGCCCAAGGTCCGCCTCATTTGCTCGTGCGCCCGATCTGGTCGTTGGTGCGCGCGCCTCCGCAGGTTCCGTGAAGACTGTCCCGAGTATAGCACGCCACTTTACCCACCGAGCATCGGGCTACCGCTGCGTCTCCCCGTCGGGCCGCAGCACCGCCACCACGTGATTCTTCCTGCGGCTGCACCGGCTCGTAGCGCTGTGGCACATGGTCCCCGCCACCGTCTGAGGCTGTACCCGTGGCTGCACTGACCCGCGCACTGTAGCGGAGCCACCCCTTCGGGGCGTAGCGCTGCATCACGTGGTCCTCGCCGCGCCCCGAGGTCCTCCTGCCGTCGCCCCAACCCGCACGCTGCCGCTGCGTCTCCCCTTCGGGTCGTAGCGCTGCATCACGTGGTCCTCGCCGCGGCCCCGAGGTCCTCCCGCCGTCGCCCCGACCCGCACGCTGCCGCTGCGTCTTCCCTTCGGGTCGTAGCACCGCAGCATGTGGTCCACGCATGTGGTCCTTCGGGCTGAACCTCTTAAGCATATGAGTGACAGAATTTTGCCATATTATCTATATTACTATTAAAAGAGCAAATATAACTTCCTCTAAAGCCACACAGCAAAGTGTACACAGGAGTATCGGAGACGTTAGATCAATCAAACAAAATTACATCCAACAATTCATATTACATCCAAGATCTGCCACACAAACTAACGCTCCAGATTAAATGTTCTGCCAGGCAGACTACCCCGCGCACGTCCTGCCCCTCCGCACATCACGCGGCTAAACGCATCTGAACCCAACAAATTATCTACTGCCCCAATTGCGCCCCCGCCTTCCTTTCCCACCGCTGTGCTCCCCTCTTCCCACGGACGCCTCCCAGCCTCTGCCGCCGCCCCGCGCGACGGACGCCTCCCAGCCTCTGCCGCCGCCCCGCACGACGGACGCCATCTCTTCCCTATTTTCCTCTTCACCTCCACGGCCACGCCGCGTCACCGCCCGAGCCCTGCTGCGGTCGTTATGATCAGCCGCGCCACCGCATAGCCCCACACCCGAAGTTGCAGCCGAGATGCATCTGAGCGAGAACGAGGGGATCGAGGGCGTGCGGTTCGCGGTGACGGGCGGGCAGGGCTTCGTCGGCGCCGCTCTATGCCTAGAGCTGATCCGCTGCGACGCCCTGGAGGTCTGCTCCCTCGACGGCTCGACCTGCGCGATTCCTCCTCTTGGTCCCAGCAGCTCCTCGACGCTGGCGTCCGCTTCTTCCAAGGTTCTCTCCCTCGCTCTCCTTTGCTTAAATTACTGTGGTTTTTTTCTTCTGTCACCATGAGTGGGCATGAGACTTAAATGCAGCGTTCCAGCGAAGAAGGTAATTTGTTTTTCTGTCCAATGCATTGAAGCTATAATGTACTCCCTCCGTTCCAAATTACTCGTCGTAGAAATGGATGTATCTAGAACTAAAATACATCTAGATACATCCATACCTGCGACAAGTAATTTGGAACAGAGGGAGTACGTGCTTAGTATATTGTTTAGGGCGGTGTGAGACTTATAATGCCTGCCAACTTAGTGAATTGATAAACCTGGAAGTTTGTGTTTTTTACTTCACTTGAATTTGCACAATTCAGTTATGTGTTCATTGAATGGATTTGACATGACATTTCCTGCAGGCAATGAGGGAAGTAGATGGGCATGGCTGATCTGTTCGTCATGCAGTTATGTGCTATCTTATTCCTTGATGCTGAGTGTGAGTCCATGCATGTGCAAGCTATATGTACTCTTAAGCTATTAGTGTTCTCTAACTTATTTCCTACTATTCCTGTATGGTACCACTTTTTCCCTAGCAAGGATATGTGAGCCTATTAACCTTATGTTGTCTGTCAATGTCAGGTTTAGAACCCAGCAAAGAAATATGGCAGACATTTGCATATTAACCTTTCTTGTGCAGGTTCGAGATATAAATGTCATACAGATGCTTCTTTGCCATGAGTGTGTAAACTTGATGAGGCAACATTGGTCTTCAAGCACAAGAAATACCTATGGACGTGAGTGCGGGCTGCCGCTCCGGCCTCCACTCCTCTGCTTGACCACCGCCGCCACCACGTTGAGGCCCTCGCCACCAAGCGGCATGCTTTCCCGTGAGCTAGCGTCTTCAACACATGTTTCTCTGAATTTCGACAAGCTAAATTAGTACATGCTTCTCTGAACGTTGGCCTGTATTTGATTCTTGTATGTTATGATTTGCCCAATCTGCTCTTCCTACACCCATGGATAGGGCAAGAAAAATAATTAAAAAGCATGAAAGATGCCAATCAATACTTTCTTTGGATATATCAATTGTTTTAGCTCTTCCTACACCCAACCGCCACATTCTAAATTCTGAAGGTTCCAGCTGGAATTCCCGTTCCATTCATACATTCCAATTTAGCGTTTTAGTTCAAAATTAGAAGCTGGATTCTGTGTATAGTTATTCTCATGTCCATCATATGAACTATGCGTGTGTACTCATGTTGAACTGATGTGTGATACCGAGTCTTTGCATTTTCAACCGCCTTGCTTTTTCTTCATGATTTGGTGCATGTGCATTTTCACATAATTTGTAACAAACCAATCCATATTTTCGTCGAGCTTGAATCATTTTGTTCTTTCATATTGGTTGGAGATGTGGTTTTGGAGGATCAACAGCTAATGGCAAACGCGTCAGCGAGCTCCGAGTGTGGTGGCCCGTGCAACATGAAGAAGACCATCCGGACAAAGGGCAGGTACACAAATAGCCAAGAACACAAGGAGACGTGCAGGTTTGCGTTTCTGAGTTATATCTCTTTTAGCACTAGCGATTAAATGGTCTGTAGCTGGTCAGGCGTGCTTGCCTAAAATGTACTTTAGTAGTTGCTAGATCCATGCTAGCTTCTATGTTGTTCTTGCAGCCTCAACTAGCTAATTTTATTTAAAGCAAATGTAGTTCTATCCTTCCAATTACTGTTATTCAGATCTTCTTTTCTTTTTTCTGTTGTCATTCGCAATACAAATGTTATGAGAATTTCAGGAATTTTGTCATATCTTTCTCGCAGTTACCTTAATTTTGTAAATTGTGGTCTAATTAAATTTTGAGTTTGTTTTCAAAAAAGCCTACTTTAAAGTTTTGTAAATCCATTATTTCCTTTGAGTTTGCCGTGGAGGTGAGTTGGGAACCTTTTTTATACTTGGTGGATGCACTGATGTAGTGACGGAGACTTGCTTGAATGTTGTTTTCCTCCACGTGAAGTGCTTACAATTCTCAAAGGCGTCAACAAGTCCCGGAGGAGATTGACAAGGTGCAGGCAAGATCTCAAGTTCATTGCTGTCTTTTTCTGTCTGAACATTTTCTTATTTGGAGTTGCAGCTGATTTATGGTGTCAACCGACTTGGCTTAGGATGTATTGTAGTTGGTTTGGTTGCATCAACCAACAAGTCTTATTATGTATTGCCGTCGGTTTGGTACCATCAGCCGACTGGCCAGTTGGAAAACCAGCGGGGAAAACATGTACTGTGAGCTCCCCTCGCATTCAGAGTTTAGAGCTTGATGAACAATGTTGTGTGAGCTTGTTGATGATCTGCTATTTTTCACAAAATTGGGACATATCGGATGGTCGATGTGAGGTTCTCTAAGTAAAAAAAATTCCTCATTTGTCTGTTCTGATAGTCTGATGGAATTTTGTTGATAAGAACCTACAGTTTCTTGGGTAAGTTTGGGTTAGGAGTTCCGTATATATGCACCAAGAAAGTATATAGGGGAATCATGATATGATTTTTTTGCAGTGCCAACACTGAAAATGTAAAGTGTGTCATGCAGGACTTTTATGTGTTTTAGGAATTGGAGGATAGCTCTACAAACATAATTCCTTCCGAGTGTGGTTTTCTGTAGCTCAGGCTACACGGTACCCCTTATCTTTGCCATCCATTTATGCATCAAGATCCGTGCAGACACATTTGTCTTTTTTGTTTCTCTCAAATGACACAACATATGAACTTTAACTTTTGCAGAACAACAATACATTCTAACTACAATCTAGGAAAAAAAACTTTCAGATTTTTTCATGCATTTTAAATACTTGAAATAATATTTTTATTCAAAGAAAATCTCATTTTGTATATTTATATCAGACCAAAAAATCTGAAAGTTTTTTCACACATTGATGTTCTAATGTTTGTTCGATCTGCAAAGTTTGAAGTTCATAGTTGTTTCGTTTTCGAGAAACAAAAAAGAGAAATCTTCTTGTTGTTAGTTAGTTGGAGAGTATGGATCTCAAAGCAAGGTTGGAGGGTTGAGGATAAGAGGTTCCATGTAGCCTGAGCTACAAAGAAACTTTGTGATTCCTTATTCTGCACTTCTCTGCTTTGCTTGGCAGGAATTCTTGTTGTAAAGAGCGAAGGCATGGTTTGGTTTGCATGACATTATCTTCAATTGGCTGGAGATAGATAAATGTTGATACTTGATTTTCTCACCTGGCATCTTATCACTTCTGTGAAAGACACTTCATTTTCTCATAGTAATAGTTCTTTATTATTGTTGATACATAAATGGATCTTTATTGAATGGTACTTGTATGTGTGTATGGAGAATGGTGATAAACCTTTTAAATAATCTATTATCCAAAAAGGTGATTCTAATTTCTGATTAGATTATACTATAACAATATGATTAGCAAAAATTCAAACAGTTGTATATTTGAAACATACCGCAATGGGCCAAAGCCTGCCTGTATATTTTGTTCAAATACTGAAATTCATTTACAGGGGATTATAATCATTTGGGCGCTATGCATTGAGAAAGTGTGCATTTAGATAAGAGATTATATAATTAATGCAAAGATGTGCGATGTTTTTTTCAACAAGAATGTTGATCATTAAGAATGATAATCAAATTATTTGTATGAGTCAAGAAATGCACTTTGTATGGATTTTCAAAAAATTCAAGAAATCTATCTATATTTCGTTAGAGTTTTTCATGTTTGATACGTGCGTTGCATGTGCACGCTTACTAGTAACTTGGAAAAAAAATGTAGGTCATTTCTGTCATTAAAATAGGAAAAAAATGTGGAGAAATTTTCCTTCAGGATTAAGACTCACCATGATCATTTTGAGTGCATCTGATGCTGGTAATTCCTCTCCTCCACGTCCTTCAGATTGAGTTTTTGAACCTTCCCCTCCTTCAGGTGGGATATCTATTGTGATGTTGTAATTGGGAGCTGTATCTGCCATAATCTGTTGGTGGCTTGCATCTGGTGTTGTGTCTGCCTCTCCTTGAAGTGTTTCAGATGAAGTTTCTGAAGGGTCACTTTCTTCAGATAGGGTATCTGAAGGTCCCTCTTCTTCAGATGGAGTTTTTTCAGGTGCATCATCCACATTTTGTTTTTTAAGATAGAGAGTGACCATAATCTGTTGGGTGCTTGCATCTGGCATCGTTAGCCACACGAAATTGTGCCGTAAAATGAGAACGCTTGCGGAATGAAGAAGGCATGAGGAAATAACCTTGATGTTTGCTTCCTTGATGCAAGCTTCAAAGGAACTGTCGGTGTGGCTCCTCGATGAACTGCTGGCTGTCGCGATTCGGGACTAGGAGACGCTGTTAGAAAGCTGATGGTTTGTAGTTCGTGTGAATCGAGACTAATAGAGGCTTGCGGAGTCTTGTTGTGCTCGTGCTTGGAACCAGCGCGTATGTGGCTGAGAAATGTGCGAGAAAACGTAAGAAAAGAAAACGATGGCCCACGCACATGGGAGTGTTCGTACTATTCAATAGCAAACTATTTTACGGACCGTCTATCTGTCCGTCTAAAAATAAGTGTTGCAGATTTAATACAAAGTTGTACTCCCTCCGTCCGGAAATACTTGTCATTGAAATGAATGTATCTAAATGTATTTTAGTTCTAGATACATCCATTTTGATGACAAGTAATTTTGAACGGAGGGAGTACTAAAAAACTTTGTATTAAATCTGAGACACATATTTTGGTGACTTTGTGTGAAATCTTAGACACTTATTTTAAACGGAGGGAGTAGCGTATTAAGGCCCTGTTTGGAATCACTCCGCCCAGCTCCACTCCGCGGAGCTGTGGAGCTAGGCTTGAGCCGCGCTGCGAAAAGGAGCTATAGCCTGCTCCACTCCGGGAGCGGAGTTGAGGGAGTGAAGTGAAACCGAACAGGCACTAAAACATCTTATTTTACTTACTTCGTTTCATAGTGTTACGTTTTGCACAAATCTGCAATTGCACTTCGGTTCTTTGTATTTACGCAGGCCTAGCGATGCCCCAAAACGGAACTACACTAGTACGAAAGAGTAAATGCCAAATTTCAATTCAAATTCCATATACTGTTTGTGGCACCAAATTCTGTGTATTTTGGGAGGTAGAATAGACCAAATTCCATGTATTCTTTCAGGTCTTTTAAAACTGTATAAATATACAAAGCAGGGTGCTTTTTCAAATAGTATGTAGTAAAAGCAAAGTGCTAATGCGAACCAATCTTGGTTGGATGGTAAAAAGGACAGTGGTATCCCTAGTCAATCAGAGTTCAAGTCCTAAACTGGTATTGATGCTCGCATTATTCCTAAATTTATTTTAGGCTTCCGACGATGTTCATTCACTGGGAAACGTTTTCGTCGACTGCGAGACGTCTGTGATGACTTCGAAAAACTCAAAATGCTATGACGGCTCAGCCTCTCGAAGGTCCTCATAGGGGCATGTTTGCGTGCATGTATGCGTTCATAGGGATGAGTTGCTCATGTATGTGAGGACTTTGATTGTACTGTGCTAAAAATGTAAAGTGCTAATGAAGAGGCATCCCCATGTGCTAGGTTTTCCCACCCTGCAGCTGCCACCCAAACTCCATCACCGGCCGGCCGCCTCCCACGCGCGCATGGCAACCATCGTCAAGACTGTGGTCCGACAGTGTTCGGAAGCGACACGATGGTGTCTCCCTTTCCAGGATGTCCTCCTTTGGCCAACTATTTCTATGTGCGCATGCCGGTAGAGCGGTGGATGTTGATTATGGCGCTAGACTTCATGGACATACACTCTGCAAGTAAAAACCCATGAGTTGTTATTATTTTGAAGTTGTTGGTTTAAAGCATGCTTCGGGGTTGATAAGATCAAGTACAATAAGCTTATGTAATAAGGCTATAAGGATTAAAATATTATTTTTCTGCCGATATGAAAGGAAGAGAAGAGGAGAGAGAGAAGAGAAGCCGTCTACATAAGGGCACCTTCAACAGTTTGTATGTTAGCTTGTTGGTAAAATATGCCATGTCATCAACCAACACCTTAACATACAACAACTTCAATATGTTGTATCTAGTTTGCCCAATAGAATGTAAAATAATAAATAATGTGCTCTCCCATTCTACATTGGAGCTTGTGCAAGGGTGTTGGTTCATGTACATACAACCTTCCTTTCTTCCTTCATTTATTGTATGACATATCATCAAAAATCCTATGTGGCAAAGTCTACCAACAACTACCTTACAACCATTGAAGATGCTCTAAAAAGAGCCAGCTCCAGCACACGCTCCTAGACACTACTACGTGAAAGTGGAAGGTGGATCATGTATTAATGAAGTAGCACATCTTTACATCTTACTATTGTACTTGCCGACTACAAGATTGGCTATAGGTGACATGGCAATATCATATAGCCATCAACTGGATGTACTATTAACCACACTCTAACCCTTGTACTGACTTTTGGTTGGACCAGCTAGCACAGGTGTGCGAACGTCGAGTCCTTTCTAAGAGCAACTCTAGCAGACCCCGCATCCCGCCGACCCGCATAACTCATTTGCAGTTCACGCAAAACAACTTTTGAGGGCCGGTGCGGGCTGGCACAGATGCAGACCTTGCATAATGGACCCGTAAAAAAGCATACTCGCGGAATATACTTTTTTATGGGTCGGCTTATGCGGGTTCTGATCTGGCGCAGCTCGTCCCGGCCCGTAAAACTTAGATTGACCTATCATAATGCTTTTATTTGCTTTTGCAACAATTTTAGATACAAAATATATCACCAAATCTTGGCTAGAATAGCAAATCCAAAGAAAACAAGAACCACAAGAATACATTTTTTATATTTCCAACTTCCATAACTGCTCCCACTAGTTGTAGCAATATCTTCTCAATGCACTCATTGTTGATCTGTGGATTCTTGATCTTATTTTGTTCATTCTTGATGCTTTCTTCATTCTTCATCTTTGGTTTCGAAGAAGTCTGACGTTGCTTCCCCTCTAGTTGCACATGCATCTGCATCATTGCCTTCGATTGTACTAAGGAGTGCACTAACAACTATTAAGTTTCTTTCTGCCAACAAATCAATGTATTGGCCTTCCCAAAACCAAAATGAGCATCCATCGTCCTACACAAAAGATTGAGCGATCTCGGAGTGAGCTACGGTACTTGAACTTAATAATGAGCTATGAGCTACTGCAAGTGCACGTACCCCGTCATTTTCGCATTTGTAGAACACCCATCCGGGGTGCTTCGGCGTGCCCGAAGTGAGCCGCAGCACTTGGTGCGGGCAGTCGTCGCACTGTATGAGCGGCATCGGCAGGCAACAAAGACGCTGCACGAGCATCGAGCCCGGTGGACGGTGTGACGCCCCCGATTTAATCGTACACTAATCATGCACACAAATGTGTACGATCAAGATCAGGGACTCACGGGAAGTTATCACAACACAACTCTAAAAGTAAAAATAAATCATACAAGCATCATATTACAAGCCAGGGGCCTCGAGGGCTCGAATACAAGTGCTCGAACATCAACAAGTCAGTGCAAGCAACAATATCTGAGTACAGACATAAGTTAAACAAGTTTGCCTTAAGAAGGCTAGCACAAACTGGGATACAGATCGAAAGAGGCGCAGGCCTCCTGCCTGGGATCCTCCTAAACTACTTCTGGTCGTCATCAGCGGCCTGCACGTAGTAGTAGGCACCTCCGGTGTAGTAGGAGTCATCGTCGACGATGTCGTCTGGCTCCTGGGCTCCAACATCTGGTTGCGACAACCAGGTAGAAGGGAAAGGGGGAAAGGAGGGAGAAAAGCAACCGTGAGTACTCATCCAAAGTACTCGCAAGCAAGGATCTACACTACATATGCATGGGTATATGTGTAAAGAGGCAATATCAGTGGACTGAACTGCAGAATGCCAGAATAAGAGGGGGATAGCTAGTCCTATCAAAGACTACGCTTCTGGCAGCCTCCGTCTTGCAACATGTAGAAGAGAGTAGATTGAAGTCCTCCAAGTAGCATCGCATAGCATAATCCTACCCGGCGATCCTCCCCTTGTCACCCTGTGAAAAAGCGATCACCGGGTTGTCTGTGGAACTTGTCTGGGTGTGTTTTATTAAGTATCCGGTTCTAGTTGTCATAAGGTCAAGGTACAACTCCAAGTCGTCATGTTACCGAAGATCATGGCTATTCGAATAGATTAACTTCCCTGCAGGGGTGCACCACATAACCCAACATGCTCGATCCCCTTTGGCCGGACACACTTTCCTGGGTCATGCCCGGCCTCGGAAGGTCAACACGTCGCAGCCCCACCTAGGCACAACAGAGAGGTCAGCACGCCGGTCTAAATCGTATGCACGCAGGGGTCTGGGCCCATCGCCCATTGAACACCTGCACATTGCAGGGGCGGCCGGAAGCAGACCTAGCCTCCTTAATACAAGAGCAGGCTTACGGTCCAATCCGGCGCGCGCCGCTCAGTCGCTGACGTCAAGAAGGCTTCGGCTGATACCACGACGTCGAGTGCCCATATCTTTCCCGCGTAGTTGGTTAGTGCGTACAGGCCAGTGGCCAGACTCAGATCAAATACCAAGATCTCGTTAAGCGTGTTATTTTGAAGTAACCGCGGACACCGACCAGGGCCAGGCCCACCTCTCGCCTAGGTGGTCTCAACCTGCCCTGTCGCTCCGCCACAAAGTAACAGTCGGGGGCCATCGGGAACCCAGGCCCACCTCTATCGGGATGGAGCCACCTGTCCTTCCAGCCCCCACATCAGAATCACTTGCCGGTACTCAACGAGCCAACCCGACTTTAGTCACCATCTGTATAGTATGTAGGTATGTATTGTATATACCCGTGATCACCTCCCGAGTGATCACGGCCCGATAGTATAGCATGGCAGACTAACAAGAATGTAGGGCTAATGATGATAAACTAGCATCCTATACCAAGCATTTAGGATTGCGGGTAAGGTATCAACGACTGTAGCAACAATGACAAGCTATGCAACAGAATAGGATTAATCAAACAGTAACATGCTACACTACTCTAATGCAAGCAGTATAGAGGAGAATAGGCGATATCTGGTGATCAAAGGGGGGCTTGCCTGGTTGCTCTGGCAAGAAGGAGGGGTCGTCAACACCGTAGTTGAAATGGGGGTCACCGGCAGTCTCAAGGTCTACCGGAAAGAAGTAACGGAGAGGGAACACAATAAATAACAGAGCAAACAAAACATCACAAAGTGTAACAAGGCAATACGCGGTGTTCGGTGTGCCCTAACGCGGTAGTAGGTGGTACCGACGAAGGGGAGAAACATCCGGGAAAGTATCCCCAGTGTTTCGCGTTTTCGGACAGATGGACCAGAGGTGAAATGTTGCAGGTTCACTATGCTAGGGATGTGTGGCGGATGAACGGACTGCGTATCCGGATTCGTCTCGTCGTTCTAAGCAACTTTCATGTACTCCCTCCGTCCCAAAATTCTTGTCTTAGATTAGTCTAGATACGAATGTATCTAATACTAAAATGTGACTTGATACATCCGTATTTAGACAAATCTAAGACAAAAATTTTTGGACGGAGGGAGTAGAAAGTATTTTCATCCGAGCTACGGTTTATTTTATATTAATTTTAAAAGATTTACTCATTTTTAGAATTTATTTAATTATTTAATTATAACATTATCTAGAATAGTGTATGCTGACGTCATCATGACGTCAGCAGTCAACATGGCGTTGACTGGGTCAAACTGAGTTGAGGGTCCGCATGTCATTGACTGATTAATTAACTGATAGTTAATTAGGTTAATTAGTGATTAGATCAATCTAATTATGATTAATTAAGTTAATTAATTCTTTAATTAATAATTTTATTATTGTTATTATTTTTATTTTTCAATTCCTTTTTTAAACGTTCTAGGCGTGGGCCCCCCCTGTCATTGGCACAGGGGGCCATAGCGGGCGTGGGTTCACGGGTGTCGGGCGCCGGGTGCGGGCGCACCCGAGCGGGTACTCACCCGCAGGGCGGGTCGAGGCCGCCGGGGCACCGACAGCGGGGCACGCCAGCGCGGCCAGCCAGGGCCACGACGGGCGGAGGCGAGGGGTGGCGCCGGTGCGGCCTGTGGCGCGCGGGCGGGCGTGGTGGCGCGGCCGTGGGAGGAGGAGAGGGCGGAGACGAGGCGCGGCAAGGCACGGGGCCATGGGACGCCGGCCGGAGCAGCAGGGGGAGGCGGGCGGTGACCGGAGGCGGCGCAGAGGGGCGAGGCCACCGGCGACGGGGCGCTGCAGTGGTGGTGGCTGCACCATCGCAGCACAACAGCAGCTGCTGCACCTCGTGGCGGTGCACGGCCAAGAACGACAAGGGGGCGACGGTGTGGCCGATGCGGTGGTGCGCGTGCGCACGATCGGCCTCGAGCAAAGGCAGGGAAGGAGGAGGACGAGGCCGTGGCCTCACCAGGATTCGTAGGGACGGGGCAGCGGGGTCGAGGAGGAGGACAATGACGAGCGGCGGAGGGGAAGCAGGCTGGCGGGGAGGAGGAGGCAGTCCGATGGGGAGCTCTGGGCGCTGGCGTCGGTGTCGGATGGTGTGGTGGCCTTGGATGTGGTCGAGGACGAGCGATGATGGGGTCGGGGCGCTGCGTCGCTGATCTAGATCCAGGGGAGGAGAGGGAGTGCGAGGTGGGGTCGTCGGGGACGAGGACGGGGGGCCGGCGAGGCGGCTCCAGGCGATGGCCACGAGGCCAGCCACGATCTGATCTGGA
>NC_041383.1:816865009-816874933 GCF_002162155.2 Triticum dicoccoides | reverse complement strand
GTGCGGTTAGGTTAGGGTTTGGTCGCCTAGGGGGGCTTAAGGGAGTGGGGTCGGTGGGCCGGCCTGCTCGGGCGGCCGGCTGGTCTGGGGTGGCCAGTTGGGCCACTTGGTCCAGGGGAGAGAGGGGGGTGGTTCTTTTTTGTTTTCTTTTGTTCTCTTTTATTACTTTTCTTTTCTGTTTTAATTTTAATTCCACATTATTTCTACTTAGTAAAATATGACTATAGCTCCTAAAATAACGTTTCAAAATAACCCTCAGCCACAAAAGGTTTTAACCAAAATAAAATAGTTTAGTGTTTTATAAAAAACCAAAGGCATTGAAATAATGTTTTTGCTACAGGTTAAATCTTTTTAGTGCATTTATTCATTATATAAAAACTAGCACATATGCCCGTGCGTTGCAACGGGAGAAAAAATAGCATGCACTTAAAATTAGAGAGAATTATTTATGTAAGCAAAACCCTGTATGCACGTGAAAAATGATCATTTAAGTGCTCGGTTTCGTCTGGTGTGAATGAATCAATCCGCTACTTTTCCATTCATTTATAGAGAGCATTTAAGAGTTTTATTACGTCATCGTACGCCGGAGAAGACCCACGAATTATTCAATCTACTTTTCCTTTCAATCTAGAAGAATTTAAGGTATGAAGTTTCTGGATTAGGAAAGATTAACCATTTTTTAAATAATGAACAGTTTATTGAAAATTATGTACACTTTCAAAAAAAGGCGAACAAAATTTGAAACAGGAACATCTTTTAAAATTCACAAACATTTTCTGAAAACACCAACTTTTTTAAAGACCATGAACGAATTTGAACATTTTGTTTTGCACGGGAACATGTGTATAACATTTTTCGAAAATGTTTATCTTTTAACATTATTTTGAAATGTAGAAAAATGCGAAAAAATTGAAACATGAAAATATTTTAAATTTCACAAACATTTTTTGAAAAACACCAACTTATTTTTAGATAAAGATGAACATTATGTGAATTTGTGAACATTATTTTAGCAAGGGAACATGTGTTAAAGAAAACTGGGCAAGTCCACTATCAGTTGTCCTGTGTGAAGCTCCGACTATTTGTCGCGCTCGGCAGAAAATAGAATTTTCCAGCTGCTCGGGCAGAAAAATAAGTGGGCTGGCTTCGCTGGGCCACAACACGTGGCCCATGTACGAAATTTAGGAAAAGCCTTTTCTAGTAGTAGACGAATGCACAAGAATTTAGTACCACCTCGGATAGAAAAAATTCTTTTCGGTGGTGAATGGATGAAAAAATTGATGAAACGCATCTTGCTTTATTAGTAGGTATCGATGTTGAATTGTAGAAAATGTGAACAAAATATGAAAAATGAAATCTTTTAAAATTCACAAACATTTTTTGAAAATACCAACTTATTTTGTGAACAAATGAAAATTATTTGAGTTTGCAAACATTTTTTAGCACGATAACATGTGTTAAAGATTCATAAGATTTTTGAAAATTTGTACCTGTTAACATTATTTTGAATTTTGAAAAAAATCGCAGAGACAAGATTAGTTTACGAATTTGGATCATTTTTTAAAATTTCATTTTCTTTTTAGAAATCTCAAACAATATTGGAAAATAATAACTTTTTTGGAAAAATGGGAAACTTTTCAAGTTCCAAATATTTCCCAAAATAACAAGAAAATGCTGGCATTCTGAACATTTTCTATAATTTGATTTTTTGAAAGATTATTTTGAATTATAAAAAAATCACTAAAACAAGATTAATTTTCGAATTTGGAGCATTTGTTAAAATTCCATTTTCTTTTTATAAATCTCGAACAATTTTGGAAAACAATAAAAGTTTTTGAAAAAATGGGAAACTTTTTGAAGTTCTGAATATTTTCAAAAATAGCAACAAAATGTTGGAATAATTTGATTTTTCTGAAATTCTGAACATTTTGTGAGAAATTTGAATTTATGAAATAACTTATTTAATAAAATTAAACTTGGAAGGGAAAAAAGAGTTAGGGGAAGAAGAAGAAGAATAGAATTAAAACACAAAAACAAAGAAAACTGAGCTAGCCCATTATCGATTGTCCTGTGCGATGCTCGTACTATTTGTCGCCCTATGCGGAAAATAGAATTTCCCAGCTACATGGGCTGAAACATAAGTGGGCTGGTTTCGCTAGGCCACAGTCGTGGCCCATGTATGAAACTGAGGAAAGCCCTTTTTTAGTAGACGAACACATAAGAATTTAGTACCACCTGGGATAGGAAAAAAAATTCTTTTTGTCGGTGAACGGATGAAAAATTTCACATAAGAATTTAGTACCACCTCGGATAGGAAAAAATTCTTTTCGTCGGTGAACGGATGAAAAATTTGGCGAAACACACCTTGCTTTATTAGTAGGTATAGATGTGGAGTCTACATCATAGTCATCTATGCAGTAACTGGCACAAGTCGAACATTTTGTTTTTAATATTTGAAAACTTTTGATGTTTGCCTTTATTTAGAATTTGAATCTGAATCGGTTTCGAACTAACGCGAGATTAGCAATAGTAATCGAGGTGATGTGGCATCATTAGCAAAGGTTTACTGTAGCTTAATTATCCGGGCGTCACAATTCTCCTCCACTACAAGAAATCTCGTCCCGAGATTTAAGAGGTAGTGAAAGGGGGGAAGGTTTGGTAACGAATCTAGCGGGTCTTCTCATTCTGGCTTGCTCTCCTCGAAGAGCCCGGTCCAATACATTGATGTCTTCATTTCTATGCTTCAGGTCATCATGATGAAGTAGCATCCTTTCTTCGAAAACTCCATCGTACTTGCGAAAGAATAAAGGGTGGGCATTCCGGGAGAACAAACCTCTGCAAGGTCGACTATCTGGTCAATAATATCGAGGAAGGTGCTGGAAGTAACTCTCGAATTGAAACTTAAGAAAATATCGAGAGCAAAGTAAGGAGGTATCATGGGAAGTTTCAAGCGGGCAGGCAATCGTTCGATGCCTGAAACAAAGTGTTGAAGGGGTTTAGAGCAATGTGAATAAGCATTGCATATGATACTAGAATAAATCAACAGACAGGTGGCCCGTGAATTACATACAAAGTCAAGCGCGAGGAATAACTTTGACAACATGGTGTACAGGAGAGTCAGGTTTCGATCCAGTGGACCTGTGGGTTATGGGCCCACCATGTGGGTTGAAAGTAGGAAGGGTGGTGACAACTTGCACAGCCGCGACAGGGAGGCATGTTAGTGAATAGCTTGCAAGCTATGCCGGCAACAATGTCGGTACCAAGGACGGGGAACGAAGAGAGCAATTTCCCTACTTGTTGAACGAGTCGAACCAATTGGCAAAGTTATCACCCATCGGTGGTTACCGGAATGTCATCAACAATAGTAACAGGGCCTTACAGACAGAGTGGTACAACAAGGTGCTTACCTAAGCAAGGAATTACCTCTGCTCAGTTAAGTCAGATTACATGAAATGTTAAACAAAAGAATGGAAAGGAAAACGCGATTATCAGATTAAACAAAATGATGGAAAGGAAAATTGTGATTACACACAATTATTAGGAGTATATACTTCCCATGTACAAGCAGAACATGGCATCAGGGTAGGAGAGCAAGTACCCAACCATTCAGATAAGAGGCAATGATTAATCAAGATGTTACCCATACAACGGTGTTTGGATAACTGACCAAGAAACATTTAGCATCGCGCCTCCAATGTTCTTGTTGATGAGCGGGGTATCATAGTCATGCTTCGAGGTAGCAATGATATGGTGTTTCAATCAAGGGCCAGACTTTGGATACACAAATGGTCCATCAGGAGCAACTTATAAAATAAGTCTTACAATTTTCTCCAGGAAGAATGGTTATCCTTGCAAAAGAAATATAATGATAGGTCCTCCAGCCAGGGGGGTGCTAGGCATGACATCATATTATCGGGTCATCAAAGGACCAACAATATAACTTCTGGAAAGTTGTCCCAACCATCATATCTGATCGAGATTCAGATCCGATTGGTGTCATGATACCTCAGACTTAGGATGTCCGAGAAGAAAAGATGCAACCCAAATAGACGAAATGACATTGCAAGATTCTCGGGAAATGAACTATGGGAGCGGGTTCCTGGAGCAATAGTTCATCATTAAACCAAGGAGGGGATGAGAAGGTGGCTGATGGGCTCAGCGACAATTCATCAAGAATTCCGAAAGGATGGATTTCCACAATAATGTGAATAAGATGACACTTGTCAATTCAAATGACATAATGTTGTATGCTCTAGGAAAACATACACCATCAATCATTAGTTGAAAGGTGTGCCCGAAATATGACCTTAGGCAGCAAGATTAATGTTAGAGTGACGATTCAATAACCAACAGTCTAAGAACAAACCGTCGATCGTTAACTTCAAAGCAATAGGGTTGCTAGAAGTCCAGAATTCAAGCAGCACCGTTACCATATTGGTATCCTGGTTAAAAACAACACGGGGACCAAGGAAGAATGGTGATGGTGAGAAGTATCATCATATCGAGAATTCCTAAGAGGTGGAGCAATCACCACAACATTCTCGACTGAAAAGATAATAATACTTCAAGGCAGAACACAACACTAGCTGGAGAGAAAGTTGTATTCATAATGTGGACAAGTTCACGATGAAAGGAATTCAAGGGTGTTGTCGATGATAATAAAAATCATCGAGGGCAAGGAGCGTATTTCTCATCATGAGCACAGTTGACATCTCAGAAGAAGTCAAAGTGTTGAAGGTGATCCGACACATTTGTCGGGAGGTTTCAAGAGGATGCAATCAAACAACAACGACAACAAGCAAGGAAATGACGAAGCGGCAAGTTATAGGATCAATATATAAGATGCAAGCTCGGAACCAAGGTTGCCTTTCAAGACAAGCAACATGATGTTGAAAGCTCGACGTAAGTCGTGCTCACACACTGAAGAATTCGTGCACCAGAGAAGGACGAGATAGCAAAATCAAAGATATCATGACCAGGATGCGGCCAATAGTCTAGGAATGACCAGATTGAGTTCAGAATTTCCTAGTAAAAATACTAGGGGTATTTGATTTGTAGTGTAGAATAATTTCACTAGTCGGTGCCTCGGTTGACAACAACCCAGAACCCGTAGAGTGATCACGACAAGGAAAGACATTACTTCAACAAAGTTAGTAATATATGGTACAATGGCAAGACATCTCCAAGATACCAGGGGGTAATACTCGAAGGTAGAACATGATAGAAGTAGAACCGGGTCATTGACCTATGACAGTAGGTACTTCAACCTTGCCAAAAATAGACAAGGCACTGGAATGAATTCCCATCAGATATACCAGATCAGGACAGCATGGTCGGAACCATAACTGTAAGGAATCAATTTCAAGAATACCGAAAGAATCATACAGCTGGATAATCATTTTGCAAGAAGCTTCCGAGATGGTCTACATCATTTTCATGGGCATGAACACAAAGTTCAAGGTCGACTCCCACTTCTTTAATGCATATCATTTCATTCACCTCTTGCTTTGATATAACTGTGGTGTTGGAATTTTATCTGGTAGAACACTGGAAGAGTATGACTTGTGAAAACTTTCGGGTTCTCACGGATTAGGGGAAGGCATAGGTTCGACCCATCGGGCATCTTAGTAACATACACCACAAGTTTCAAAAGTAAATACACAAGCTCGAAAGAAGACCATGGTTGGTCAAGCAGAGGATACAATGTTCCAAAGGCATTATGTATCAGGGGAAGATCACACAAGGTGATTGAATATGAAGGACACTGTCGGATAAAAATCCAACAATGGATTGGCCGATCCACAACGGAGCCGATGTGAGTGTTGGTACTCACTCAGAGGAAGAAAGAATTCAGAGGCATCAGATTCAAGAATCACTTGACTAGTCTGATGCTTAAATAGAAAGAAATTATGGTTTTCAAAACGAAGGATCAGAAGCAGACGCTCTGATCAAGGATGGATAAGTTGAAAACACTTAGTTGGACAATCAATAAAGGTTTGAATTGCCGAGAACCAACTCATGTCCGGAATGACGTCTGAGTCGGAAAGATAATTTTAAAAAGGATAACCTGATGACTGCGTGCATACACACATATTGAATCAATAGGCTCAAAATGACTAAGACAAGGGATGTTATAGAGGACTACTAGTCATATGGAATTAACCATAATGCAAGCGAGCAAGAATTTCAAGAATAACAGGCTTCAGAGGATTTTTGAAAGATCGAAAAATATTCCGAAGAATTTTGCGAGACACATGAACAATTGGGAAGATCGGATCCTCGATAAAAGTGAGAAAAAAACCCGTAAGGGTTTTCATGCGAAATAAAACTGCAAGACAGTAAACTCAAAGAATTCTCGGGACAACGGAGAATAGTTCGAGGCATCTTGTAACAACACGAGCGACGAGAAATGATCATGAGAATGACAAGTGCATGCAGATATCCATAGGGATATATCAGTGATAGTGAATTGCAAAGGCGATGAGCACAAGGCTCTCGGAAAAATATCGAGGGATATCCTCAGAATCTTCTGACGAAGCAGGTGATGCTCCGGAATGAGGGCTCTCTGGGAGAAATAGTTACGAGAACCTAGAGTTAGAGTTAGAAAAATCATTTAACCCGAATAGGAGAGAGATCAGAGTCCCAGAGTATAGTCAAGGAGTAAAAGATCCTAATACCACCCAATAGTGACGTGGGCCCATAAGACACACAACCATGTTAGTAAAAGTTTTGTAGTGACTAGACTCGACTTCGGCCAAGGAGTTGGAAAGAGGGATTCCTACAGGCAGTCGGCTCTGATACCAACTTGTGACGTCCCAGATTCAATCATACACTAATCATGCATGCAAATGTGTACGATCAAGATCAGAGACTCACGGGAAGTTATCACAACACAACTCTAAAAGTAAAAATAAATCATACAAGCATCATATTACAAGCCAGGGGCCTCGAGGGCTCGAATACAAGTGCTCGAACATCAACAAGTCAGTGCAAGCAACAATATCTGAGTACAGACATAAGTTAAACAAGTTTGCCTTAAGAAGGCTAGCACAAACTGGGATACAGATCGAAAGAGGCGCAGGCCTCCTGCCTGGGATCCTCCTAAACTACTCCTGGTCGTCATCAGCGGCCTGCACGTAGTAGTAGGCACCTCCGGTGTAGTAGGAGTCATCGTCGACGATGTCGTCTGGCTCCTGGGCTCCAACATCTGGTTGCGACAACCAGGTAGAAGGGAAAGGGGGAAAGGAGGGAGAAAAGCAACCGTGAGTACTCATCCAAAGTACTCGCAAGCAAGGATCTACACTACATATGCATGGGTATATGTGTAAAGAGGCAATATCAGTGGACTGAACTGCAGAATGCCAGAATAAGAGGGGGATAGCTAGTCCTATCAAAGACTACGCTTCTGGCAGCCTCCGTCTTGCAACATGTAGAAGAGAGTAGATTGAAGTCCTCCAAGTAGCATCGCATAGCATAATCCTACCCGGCGATCCTCCCCTTGTCACCCTGTGAAAAAGCGATCACCGGGTTGTCTGTGGAACTTGTCTGGGTGTGTTTTATTAAGTATCCGGTTCTAGTTGTCATAAGGTCAAGGTACAACTCCAAGTCGTCATGTTACCGAAGATCATGGCTATTCGAATAGATTAACTTCCCTGCAGGGGTGCACCACATAACCCAACATGCTCGATCCCCTTTGGCCGGACACACTTTCCTGGGTCATGCCCGGCCTCGGAAGGTCAACACGTCGCAGCCCCACCTAGGCACAACAGAGAGGTCAGCACGCCGGTCTAAATCGTATGCACGCAGGGGTCTGGGCCCATCGCCCATTGAACACCTGCACATTGCAGGGGCGGCCGGAAGCAGACCTAGCCCCCTTAATACAAGAGCAGGCTTACGGTCCAATCCGGCGCGCGCCGCTCAGTCGCTGACGTCAAGAAGGCTTCGGCTGATACCACGATGTCGAGTGCCCATATCTTTCCCGCGTAGTTGGTTAGTGCGTACAGGCCAGTGGCCAGACTCAGATCAAATACCAAGATCTCGTTAAGCGTGTTATTTTGAAGTAACCGCGGACGCCGACCAGGGCCAGGCCCACCTCTCGCCTAGGTGGTCTCAACCTGCCCTGTCGCTCCGCCACAAAGTAACAGCCGGGGGCCATCGGGAACCCAGGCCCACCTCTATCGGGATGGAGCCACCTGTCCTTCCAGCCCCCACATCAGAATCACTTGCGGGTACTCAACGAGCCAACCCGACTTTAGTCACCATCTGTATAGTATGTAGGTATGTATTGTATATACCCGTGATCACCTACCGAGTGATCACGACCCGATAGTATAGCATGGTAGACTAACAAGAATGTAGGCCCAATGATGATAAACTAGCATCCTATACCAAGCATTTAGGATTGCGGGTAAGGTATCAACGACTGTAGCAAAAATGACAGGCTATGCAACAGAATAGGATTAATCAAACAGTAACATGCTACACTACTCTAATGCAAGCAGTATAGAGGAGAATAGGCGATATCTGGTGATCAAAGGGGGGCTTGCCTGGTTGCTCTGGCAAGAAGGAGGGGTCGTCAACACCGTAGTTGAAATGGGGGTCGTCAGCAGTCTCAAGGTCTACCGGAAAGAAGTAACGGAGAGGGAACACAATAAATAACAGAGCAAACAAAACATCACAAAGTGTAACAAGGCAATACGGGGTGTTCGGTGTGCCCTAACGCGGTAGTAGGTGGTACCGACGAAGGGGAGAAACAACCGGGAAAGTATCCCTGGTGTTTCGCGTTTTCGGACAGATGAACCGGAGGTGAAATGTTGCAGGTTCACTATGCTAGGGATGTGTGGCGGATGAACGGGCTGCGTATTCGGATTCGTCTCGTCGTTCTGAGCAACTTTCATGTAGAAAGTATTTTCATTCAAGCTACGGTTTATTTTATATTAATTCTAACATTATCCAGAATAATGTATGCTGACATCATCATGACGTCAGTAGTCAACATGGCGTTGACTGGGTCAAACTAACGTGAGGGTCCCGCATGTCATTGACTGATTAATTAACTTACAGTTAATTAGGTCAATTAGTGATTAGATCATTCTAATTATGATTAATTAAGTTAATTAATTCTTTAATTAATTAATAATTTTATTAATGTTATTATTTTTATTTTTCAATTACTTTTTTTAAACATTCTAGGCGTGGGGCCCCCCTATCATTGGCACAGGGGGCCATAGCGGGCGTGGGTTCACGGGCGTCGGGCGCTGGGTGCGGGCGCACCCGAGCGGGTACTCGCCCGCAGGGCGGGTCGAAGCCGCCGGGGCACCGACAACGGGGCATGCCGGCGCGGCCAACCGGGGCCACGACGGGCAGAGGCGAGGGGTGGCGCCGGCGCGGCCTGTGGGGCGCGGGCGGGCGCGATGGCGCGGCCATGGGAGGAGGAGAGGGCGGAGAAGAGGCGCGGCGAGGCACGGGGCCATGGGGCGACGGCCGGAGCAGCAGGAGGAAGGCGGGCAGCGACCGGAGGCGGCGCAGAGGGGCGAGGCCACCGGCGACGGGGCGCTGCAGTGGTGGTGCCCGCACCACTGCAGCATAGCAGTAGGTACTACACCTCGTGGCGGTGCACGGCCAAGAACGGCAAGGGGGCGACAGTGTGGCCGATGCAGTGGTGCGCATGCGCACGGTCGGCCTCGAGCAGAGGCAGGGAAGGAGGAGGACGAGGCCGTGGCCTCACCGGGATTCGTAAGGACAGGGCAGCGGGGTTGAGGAGGAGGACGGTGACGAGCGGCGGAGGGGAAGCATGCCGGCGAGGAGGAGGAGGCAGTCCGGTGGGGGAGCTCCGGGCGGCGGCGGCGGCGGGTGGTGTGGTGGCCTCGGACGCGGTCGAGGACGAGCGGTGATGGGGTCGGGGCGCTGCGTCGCCGATCTAGA
>NC_041383.1:816862417-816864483 GCF_002162155.2 Triticum dicoccoides | reverse complement strand
CCTGCTCGGGCGGCCGGCTGGTCTAGGGTGGCCAGTTGGGCCACTTGGTCCAGGGGAGAGAGGGGGGTTCTTTTTTGTTTTCTTTTGTTCTCTTTTATTACTTCTCTTTTCTGTTTTAATTTTAATTCCACATTATTTCTACTTAGTAAAATATGACTATAGCCCCTAAAATAACGTTTCAAAATAACCCTCAGCCACAAAATGTTTTAACCAAAATAAAATAGTTTAGTGTTTTATAAAATACCAAAGGCATTGAAATAATGTTTTTGCTACCGTTTAAATCGTTTTAGTGCATTTATTCATTATATAAAAATGTGGATTCTACATCATAGTCATCTATGCATTAACTGGCATAACCCGAACATTTTGTTTTTAATATTTAAATTTTTTTGATGTTTGCCTTTATTTCGAATTTGAATTTGAATCGGTTTCGAACGAACACGAGATTAGCAATAGTAATCGAGGTGACGTGGGATCATTAGCAAAGGTTTACTGTAGTTTAATTATCCGGGCGTCACAGACGGCCGGACGAGTCCATGCCCGCAAACCTTCGGCGGCGGCGGGCGGACGAACCCGTGCCCGCATGCGGCGGTGCGCCCTTGCCTGGGCTGCGGGAGAGGCTCGCCGACCACTCCATCGCTTGGGGCAGCAACCGGCGGCCGGAAAAAAGCCAAATCCGTCGACCGGCGATGAAGCGCCGCAGATCTGCAAATCCGGCAGTCCGCCGATGCAGGGAGGAAGGGAAGGGAGGCCTCGTGCGCGTGGAGGCCTTCCGGCGTGCTCCTGTCGGCTGCTCTCACCGATATCTTGGGCGGCAGCCGGCGGCGGCGCGAGGGGGGAGGAGGGGTGGTTGGTGGGGAGAAAGCGCGAGATGAAATGTCTCCCCCACCAACCGCTTTCGCTTATATGCAGGGCACCGCAGCCGCGGGGGGAAACCCGCATTTTCCCGGGTTGGGGCGGAGAATTTGCCGCGCCCCGCAATATTTTTTGCGGGCCGGGATGGGATACGGGTTTTGATCGGGATGCTTTTTCGGCCATGACCCACATTTTGGCGGTTATTTTAGGGGTCAAGGTGGAATGCGGGGTTTTCTAGAGTTGCTCTAAAAGCGTTGCCTTGGAGCAAAGAACACTTTGTATGCCACTTTACACGGAAAGAATGCTCTGTGCGAAAGAATTCACACGATAGAGAGGCCCCAACAAACATCCCTTTCGTTTTTCTAAAAGGACATCCCTTTCAGGAGTTGTTGTTTTTTCCATCGGAGAAGTTGAGGGGGTCAGGTACTGCGATATGTGCTATGAACGTCACAACCTGCGTTTATAATATCTTCAAAAGAGACCTCGTTCCCACAAAAAGGTACATGTACTAAATACGAGGCAGACAACTTTTGAGAACTTAAAAATGAAAAACCTACGAGGACGCACGGTGTGCGAACGACGAGTCCTTTCTAAAGGCGTTGTCTTGGAGCGACGAACACTTTGTATGCCACTTTACACGGAAAGAATTCGCCACGCATGAAGCACGATAGAGAGGCCGCAACAAACCTCCCTTCCGTTTTTTTTAAAAGACACCCCTTTCAGTAGTTGTTATTTTTTCCGTTGGAGAAGTTGAGGGGGGCAGGTACCGCGATATGTGCTATGAACGTGACAACCTGCGTTTATAATATCTTCAAAAGAGGCCTCGTTCCCACAAAAAGGTACATGTACTAAATACGAGGCAGACAACTTTTGAGAACATAAAAATGGAAAACCTACAAGGACGCACCGTGTGCGAACGACGAGTCCTTTCTAAAGGCGTTGTCTTGGAGCGACGAACACTTTGTATGCCATTTTACACGGAAAGAATTCGCCACGCATGAAGCACGATAGAGAGCCCCCAACAAACCTCCCTTCCGTTTTTTTAAAAAGACACCCATTTCAGTAGCTGTTGTTTTTTCCGTTGGAGAAGTTGAGGGGGGCAGGTACCGCGATATGTGCTACGAACTTGCCAACCTCCGTTTATAATATCTCCAAAAGAGGCCTTGGTCCCACAAAAAGGTACATGTACTAAATACGAGGCAGACAACTTT
>NC_041383.1:816817066-816861965 GCF_002162155.2 Triticum dicoccoides | reverse complement strand
GAGTCCTTTCTAAAGGCGTTGTTTGGGAGCGACGAACACTTTGTATGCCAGTTTACACGGAAAGAATTCGCCACGCATGAAGCACGATAGAGAGGCTCCAACAAACCTCCCTTCCTTTTTTTAAAAAAAGACACCCCTTTCAGTAGCTGTTGTTTTTTCCATTGGAGAAGTTGAGGGGGGCACGTACCGCGATATGTGCTACGAATTTGCCAACCTCCGTTTATAATATCTCCAAAAGAGGCCTTGGTCCCACAAAAAGGTACATGTACTAAATACGAGGCAGACAACTTTTGAGAACATAAAAATGGAAAACTTACGAGGACGCACGGTGTGCGAACGACGAGTTCTTTCTAAAAAAGTTGTCTTGGAGCGACGAGCACTTTGTATGCCAGTTTACACGGAAAGAATTCGCCACGCATGAAGCACGATAGAGAGGCCCAAACAAACCTCCCTTCCGTTTTTTTTAAAAGACACCCCTTTCAGTAGTTGTTTTTTCCGTCGGAGAAGTTGAGGGGGGCAGGTACCACGATATGTGCTTCGAACGTGCCAACCTGCGTTTATAATATCTCCAAAAGAGGCCTCGTTCCCACAAAAAGGTACATGTACTAAATACGAGGTAGACAGTTTTTGAGAACATAAAAATAAAAAACCTACGAGGACGCACGGTGTGCGATGCTTCAACGTAACGGCCTGCATGACTCGTCCTTAAACTATGCCGGAGCAGTTATGTGATTGAAATGATTTCTTATCAGAATATTGCACATAAGTTGGTTTGATTAGTAGAATTTAATCCTATAGAAAATTTAGCATCCACTTAAAATTATTTAGAATAATTTTTTTTCTGTGTTGCAATTGAACAATTAGTAATTCTTGGTCATCCATCCTTCTTTGTTCGAAGTTGTCACGACAAAGCTTGCATTGTGTGTATATCTACCCCTAAGTGCTTTGTTTAATGCTATTGTACTCCCTCCGTTTTTGTTGACTCTATATATTAGCTTTGACCGAAGTCAAAATTTATAAAATTTGACATGGTTTTTAGGAAAAAATATTAACATTTACAGTAACAAATTTATATGATGTAAAAATATATGCAATGATGAATCCAATGATATATATTTGATGTTGTGTATGTTAATACTTTCTGAAAACTTGTCGAAAATATATAAATTTTGACTTTAGATAAACCTAATATGGAGAGTAAATAGAAGCGGAGGGAGTATATCCATGCTAGGAGGAGATCAAATAGTACTTCATTTATGTTTTTTGTTAAATTCAGCCGTGGGGATTAAAGAGGCAGCCATTTAGCCCCCGACCATCAAATTAAAAGGCGAGGTACTACTAATTAGAGCATCTCCAGCCGCATCTCCAACAGGCCCCACAGACCACTTTTTGCCGCCGACACACAAAAAACGGCCCATTCGCGCCCCCAGGAGCCATTTTTTTTGCAGGTTTGGGCCGAAACTGGCGCCGGCGGACCCATGCCGAACCCGACGCGCTGGGGGCCCCTAGGGGAGCTGGGAAAAGCGATTTTTGCGCGAACGGGAATGGGCCCGCCGAGTCAGTGTCACGCCGCTTTGTCATCCTCATCGCCTCGGTTCCTGCAGGAATCAATGCCAAGGCTGCCAAGGTTGCTGCGCCAGTCAGCCTCCACTGATGCCTCACGGGCGGTGCAGTGAGGGCGCCCGACGCGCATCCCGCCCGCTCCCGCCACGCGTCGCCAGGCATGCCGGTTCTCACCGCCCCGCTTCGGCTATAAAAGCCGATCTCCCCGCCGGTGAACGCCACACCGCCACAACTCTCACCTCATCTCACCCATAGAAGACACTTCCCCCCCCTTCCCCGCCGACGAGCAATGGCTGAGTGGTACTCCGGCGACACCGCGGCGGCGAACGGCTTCGGCCGACGCCATCTCCACGAGGACGAGGAGCGCCTCCTTTACGAGGGCCTACTATCCGGCGCTCCCAGACATGCGGGTGCCGGGCACATGGAAGTTGAGCGCCGGCGGCGTCCCGGTACCATCGGTGCCCACCGGGGCTGAACGGCGGGCCGAGATCGCCCGCATCCGCTAGTCGCTGACAGAGGCGCAGCGGAACGAGCCGAGGTACTCCGCCAACTGCCACACACTGTGGACGATGTACTTCGATCGCCACCACGAGGACCAGATCGCCTCCGCCAATGGCATCATCCCCCGCGGCCACTACAACACCGACGGGCGGCATGAGTGGTGGGGTGTGCCCGGCCGCACCCTCGAGACCGTCCTCGACCACATCGAGACCGGCAACACGCCGCGCCTCGAGTACCCGCCACGTCCGTCATTCTCTCGCTACCGTGGCAGCTCCTGGACGCCGCGGCGAATGGAGGCGGGGACCTCCTCGTCGTCGGGCTCCGGATCTCTCTCCTCCGGCTTGCCAGCGCTCCTCCCCGTCAAGCCAGAGCCGAAGGAGACGCCGGTTCGGAGCCGCACCCGCAGCGGCGCCCTCGTCATGAGCGAGGGCGGCTGCCCTCCCTGCGTTCCCTCTGCCTAGTCCGGCCGAAGACCGAGCCGGGGCTGGTCCCCGTGAAGCAGGAGCACGCGGAGATGGCCACCGCCGACGAGACCGCACTCAAGTGGGCGAAGGAGGACTACGTCCGCGAGTAGGTGGTGCGCCAGCGCTGGCGTACCAGGAGATCAAGGCCCGGCGCCGCGGACGCGAAAAGGGCGGCGTCGTCGTCTTCGACAGCGACGAGGAGGGCGATCCCGGGCCGTCCAACCCCCCGCGCGTCGGCGACCCTGGTCAGGGATGCTGTAGGAACGACGACGGCTCCAGCTGGGCGCAGGGCGACGACGACGACAGTGGCGGTGGCGACTACACCCGCTTCTATAGGCTCCTCGGCATGTAGAAGACGGACGGTGGCCGCAGCGTAGCAGGGCTAGGCATAGTTCTAGGCGTAGTTTCTTTGTTTATCTGTTTTTGTACAAATTTGAATGAAAACTCGTCGAGTTTGTGCCATATTCGTATCAGATCGTCGAGTTTGAGAGATTTTGGGGGCGACCTGGGGGCGACGACTGGGAACGCAATCGCCCCCACGCCGAAAGCAAACACCGGTTCGGCCCCTGACGACACTTTTTCGGCGTCCTGGGGGGCCGAATGGCTGGAGATGCTCTTAGCCCCCGCTCCCATGATTTGTCTAGTGTCGTCGGAGGGCATTGTTGAGACGTGTCTCCGGCGGATCTTTCAGAATTCTGTCGGTGTTGGTCTTTGGTGGATCTCCTTAGACCTAGTCTTTATTCGTGCTTGTTATGGTGTCTACATGTTGGACCATTTCGATCTAAACTTCTGTTCATCTGCGATGGTTTCTTTTCTGGTTGTTGGTTCTGTAATGTCTTAGCACAATGACTGCCCGGCCGTCTATTTCTACATGTCTGGGCTGACTCTGGTGAGGGAGGGGTGGTGCCGGCGGCGCGTCTTGAGCTCGCTCCAGTGCTTGTAATTATGACACGATGAATAGATAAGAAGTTTTTTAAAAAAATAGAAAATTAGCATGGAGGCTCCAATTATACCTTGTTCGACCTAGCGGCAGGACTTCGAAACATGGCAAATAAAATGGGGGAACACCTGCTTTGCCCAAGAGATTTTTCTTTAGGAATGATCAGCTGATTTTTTTAGGGGAATAATCAGCAGAACTTGAAGCTAAACTTTTGCTGGCCATCTCCATGCCTGCAATGAAGGCCATCAAATGAGCATAGAACGCCAAACATTCCAGCCTGCCAGAGTTCACCGCACATGTGCGAAGCACCATCCTGCCCCGGAATAAATGTCTTCAGGAGCCGTTTTTTTTCACTGGGTTGTTTCTGCAATATCTAGGGAGCCCATCCACAGCATGTGGCAGCAACCGCAAGTGGGACGAGCGTGCCAACCGACCTGTTAATTGTTTGAACAAGAGACGTCCTTGTGTCCATAAAAAGGTCAGCTACCACACATCTTTTAAGTTACTAAGATCCCACGAAATCAAGCACTGTGAGCGACTGCGTATTCGAGTTGGTCTCAGGACACAGGCTTGTGCTGTAGCTTTCCATCCACCAACTCCACGTTATTAAAAAAAAATACATTCAATTAAAGAGCAATTATAATAGTTAAAGTACTTGTAATCTAAAAGAATGGGCACATCACTAGCTAAAGTTTTACCTCTCCAAACCCATTTTTATCATTTTTTTATCAACAAGATTTTCACCCTCTGAAACATGGGAATGCCTTTTAGCTAAATTTGACTCTTCTTCAGTTTCTTTATCATCAATTTTAATTAAGTTACTAAGCCAAAAGAATGGCACATCACTAGCTAAAGTTTTACCTCTCCAAACCCATTTTATCATTTTTTTAACAAGATTTTCACCCTCTGAAACATGAAACGCCTTGTAGCTAAATTTCACTCTTCTTCAGTTCTTTTATCATCAATTTTAATATTACTAATCAAGAAATCAATAGAGGAAACACCATTCATTTTAATTTCTTTATCATTACTATGAAAGCAATTGGGCAAGAATACTTTTTCTAAAAATTCTCTTTTAGCTCTAAGTATAGCACTTTTTTTATTACTTCCATATAAGAAAACATATAAATATTTAATTGATTCATTATTATCAACCTCCCACGAAATCAAGCGCGGTGAGCGACTGAGCATTCGAGTTGCTCTCCCGTCGATGCTTTTATCATGTGTCCGCCGGCTTTCACACGGTCGATCTGGTTCGCTCGGTCATGCATGCATGCTGGTCTTCTATCTAGGTCGGTGCGTTCCCTCGACCCTTGTACATATTTATTTTTGGAAAGAGGGAAAGGCTTTCAGGACACATGCTTGCGCTGTAGCTTTCTGTCCACCAACTCCACGTTATTAAAAAGAAATACATTCAATCAAAGAGCAATTATAATAGTTAAAGTACTTGTGATCCAAAATAGTGGGCACATCACTAGCTAAAGTTTTCACCTCTCCAAACCCATTATTATTATTTTTTTCAACAAGATTTTCACCCTCCGAAACGTGGGAACGCCTTCTAGCTAAATTTGACTCTTGTTCAGTTCCCTTATCATCAGTTTTAATATTACTAAACAAGGAATCAATAGAAGAAACACCATTCATTTTAATTTCTTCAACATTACTATGAAAGCAATCGGGCGAGAATACAGTTTCTATAAATTCTCTTTTAGCTCTAAGCATAGCGATTCTTTTCTTAATTTCATCTAAGAAAACATATAAAGCATTAATTGATTCATTAATATCAACCTCCCACAAATCAAGCGCTGTGAGCGACTGCGCATTCGAGTTGCTTTCCCGTCGCTGCTTGTATCATGCGTCTGCCGGCTTTCACACGGTCGATCTGGTTCCGTTCAATCATGCATGCACGCTGATCTTCTATCTAGGTCGGTGCGTTCCCTCGACCCTTGTACATATTTATTTTTGAAAAGAGGGAAAGGCTATCAGGACACAGGCTTGCACTGCAGCTTTCCATCCACAAACTCCACGTTATTGAAAAGAAATACATTCAATCAAAGAGCAATTATAATAGTTAAAGTACTTGTGATCCAAAATAGTGGGCACATCACTAGCTAAAGTTTTCACCTCTCCAAACCCATTATTATTATTTTTTTCAACAAGATTTTCACCCTCCGAAACGTGGGAACGCCTTCTAGCTAAATTTGACTCTTGTTCAGTTCCCTTATCATCAGTTTTAATATTACTAAACAAGGAATCAATAGAAGAAACACCATTCATTTTAATTTCTTCAACATTACTATGAAAGCAATCGGGCGAGAATACAGTTTCTAAAAATTCTCTTTTAGCTCTAAGCATAGCGATTCTTTTCTTACTTTCATCTAAGAAAACATATAAAGCTTTAGTTGATTCATTAATATCAACCTCCCACGAAATCAAGCGCTGTGAGCGACTACGCATTCGAGTTGCTCTCCCGTCCCTGCATTTATCATGTGTCTGCTAGCTTTCACACGGTCGATTTGGTTCGCTTCGATCATGCATGCACGCTGGTCTCTATCTTGGTCGTTGCGTTCCCTCTACCCTTGTACTTATTTATTTTTGGAAAGAGGGAAAGGCTGTCAGGACACAGGCTTGCGCTGTAGCTTTCCGTCCACCAACTCCACGTTATTAAAAAGAAATACATTCAATCAAAGAGCAATTATAATAGTTAAAGTACTTGTAATCCAAAATAGTAGGCATATCACTAGCTATAGTTTTTACCTCTCCAAACCTACTTTTATCATTTTTTCAACAAGATCTTCACCCTCCGAAACATGGGAATGCCTTCTAGCTAAATTTGACTCTTCTTCAGTTCCCTTGTCATTAATTTAATATTACTATACAAGGAATCAATAGAAGAAACACCATTCATTTTAATTTCTTCATCATTACTATGAAAGCAATCGTGCGAGAATAATTTTTCTAAAAATCGTCCTAGAAATTCATCTAATAATTATGGCAATTCCTACGGTAATTCTTATATTAATAATAATAATAGGATGCCCTCTGGTATTGATAATAATATTAAAGAATTTATCATTGCGTAAAAAGTTTTCAACATCATGATTAAAGAAAAAGTTGAATAAGATTTGATGATATGTCTAGAAACATTGATAGAATTACGCATGACGTAGAAAATCTCAAGGTCGACATCCTTATTAGGATTACCGGAAAATAGCTCTTTCATAACAAAATTCAACAAAGCGGCATTGATATCATAAGACTCTGCACTAGTGGCGGGAGGTGTAATCGACGTAGTAATAAAATCAATATTATTGGTATTGAAAAAGTCACACAACTTGGTATTTTCTGCAGACATCCTGACTACGCATACAAGAGCGCAAGCAAACAAAAGATCAAACAAGAAAAAGGCAAACAAAAAGAAGGTGAGTAAAAAAGGAAAATAAAAAGGCAAATTTTTGTAAAACTTTTAGATGTGAGGGAGAGAAAATGAGAGAAAATGGAAAATAATGTAATTGCAAGGAGATGAGAGTTTATGCGTAGGAACCTGATAGATCTTGATGATGT
Source organism: Triticum dicoccoides (assembly GCF_002162155.2). Classification (NCBI taxonomy): domain Eukaryota; kingdom Viridiplantae; phylum Streptophyta; class Magnoliopsida; order Poales; family Poaceae; genus Triticum; species Triticum dicoccoides. The sequence continues at coordinate 816,854,933 of NC_041383.1, read as the reverse complement.
GTCCCCGACACCGATGCCAGAAATTCTTTCTGCTACTTGTGATCCGTGTTGGTATTTCCCTAAAGAGGAGGGGATGATGCAGCACAACAGAGGTAAGTATTTTCCTCAGTTATGAAACCAAGGTTATCAATCCGGTAGGAGAACCAAGCAATACTATGTAAACAACTCCTACACACAAATAACAAAAACTTGCAACCCAAATCATGGAGGGGTTGTCAATCCCTCGATGGTATTGAGATTTGATAAATAGATAGATTGATAGATGTAATACAAAGATAAAATATTTTTGTGTTTTAGCACTAATAGATCTGAAACAAAAAGGTAGATTGGAAACGCAAAGTAATATATATATCTAAAAATAATATGATAGGAAATAGACTTGGGGGCCATAGATTTTACTAGTGGCTTGATGTCTGCTAGAACAACATCGGTATTTCCCCAAAGAGGAAGGGATGATGCAGTATAGCGACGGTAGGTATTTCCCTCACTGATGAGACCAAGGTTATCGAACCAGTAGGAGAACCTCCTCACACCACGTAAACAACACCTGCACACAAATAACAAATACTCGCAACCCAACATGTTAAAGGGGTTGTCAATCCCTTTTGGGTACGGCGCCTCAAGATAGGAAAATAACGTGAGGTAAAAGTGGTAAATAGTATAAATAGATCACGGAACAAATAAATTGCAGCAAGGTATTTTTGTATTTTTGGTTTAATAGATCTGAAAATAAATGCAAAGGAAAATAGACCGCAAAGTCAAATATGATGAAAAGAGACCCAGGGGCCGTAGGTTTCACTAGTGGCTTCTCGAGAAAAATAGAAAATGGTGGGAAAACAGTTACTGTTGGGCAATTGATACAAGTTCAAATAATCATGACGATATCCAGGCAATGATCATTATATAGGCATCACGCCCAAGATTAGTAGCCCGACTCCTGCCTGCATCTACTATTTACTCCACACATCGACCGCTATCCAGCTTGCATCTAGTGAACTAAGTTCATGGAGAAACGGAGTAATACAATAAGAATGATGACATGATGTAGACAAGAGCTATTTATGTAGAAATAGACCCCATCTTGTTATCCTTAATAGCAACGATACATACGTGTCGTTTCCCTTTCTGTCACTGGGATCAAGCACCGTAAGATCGAACCCATCACAAAGCACCTCTTCCCATTGCAAGATAAATAGATCAAGTTGGCCAAAAAACCCAAATATCGGAGAAGAAATACGAGGCTATAATCAATCACGCATATAAGAGATCAAAGAAGACTCAAATAACTTTCATGGATAAAAACATAGATCTGATCATAAACTCAAAGTTCATCGGATCCCAACAAACACACCGCAAAAAGACTTACATCATATGGATCTCCAAGAGACCATCGTATTGATAATCAAGAGAGAGAGAGAGAGAGAGCGAGCGAGAGAGAGAGAGAGAGAGAGAGAGAGGAAGCCATCTAGCTACGCACTACAGACCCATAGGTCTGCAAAGAACTACTCACACATCATCAAAGAGGCACCAATGGACATGATGCACCCCTCCGAGATGGTGTCTAGATTGGATCTGTTGTTTCTGGACTCTGTGGCGGCTGGAATTGATTTTCGTCGACTCCCCTAGGGTTTCTGGAATATTGGGGTATTTATAAAGCAAAGAGGCGGTTCAGGGGGCACCCGAGGTGGGCACAACCCACCTGGGCTCGCCTGGGCCTCCAAGCGCGCCCTGGTGGGTTGTGCTCCCCTCGGAGCTCCCCCAGGTGCTTTCCTGGCCCACTGGATGTCTTCTGGCCCAAAAAAATCCTCAAAAAGTTTCGCTGCGTTTGGACTCCGTTTGGTATTGATTTCCTGCGATGTAAAAAACATGCAGAAAACAGCAACTGGCACTGGGCACTATGTCAATAGGTTAGTACCAAAAATGATATAAAATAACTATAAAATGATTGTAAAACATCCAAGAATGATAATATAACAGCATGTAACAATCAAAAATTATAGATATGTTGGAGATGTATCAGCATCCCAAGCTTAATTCCTGCTCGTCGTCGAGTAGGTAAATGATAAAAACAGAATTTTTGATGTGGAACGATGCCTAACATGTTCATCACATTTCTTTTCTTTATAGCATGGACATTTGGACTTTTATATGATTCAAAGCAATAGTCTAGTTTTGACATGAAGACTTTAATACACAAGCATACCAACAAGCAACCATGTCTTTCAAAATATCAACACTAGGGCAAGTTATCCCTAGCCCATTATGCTCAATCATTGATCCATTCATGAAACACCCTCGAATAGTAGCTACACCCAATGCTCAAATACGATCATAGTGCCCCTTAGTTGGTGCTTTATAAGAGAAGATGGAGACTCAAATTCAAAAAAAAATTCCATAAGTAAAAGAAAGGCCCTTCGCTGAGGGAAGTAGGGATTTGTAGAGGTGCCAAAGCTCAAAGCTTAAATTGAGAGATAAAAACATTTTTGAGAGGCATACTTTTCCCACCAATGAAAATGACTTAGAGCTCCCAATACTTTCCATGCTAGATACATCATAGGCGGTTCCCAAACAAAAAAAAAGTTTATTCCTTTTCCACCATTACTTTCACTTTCCATGGCTAGCTGAATCCACGGTTGCCCTCCATACCAACACTTTCCAAGGAATTTATTATTTGACAACATAAAGTAAATTCATTTTTTATTTCGAGACTAGTCATCACTAATACCTTTGTCGTACTCTCGTGCAATGACAAGTGAATAAACAATCATCATGAGAATAACACATCTAGCATGGAAAATATTGGCCACCCCTCACCGCCTCGCGAGCGGTAGAGCACACAAAAGAGAAATTTATTTTGAAAATTAGAGATGGCACATGCAAATTTTCTTAGAACGGCATGGAAATACCGCATATTGGTAGGTATAGTGGACTTATATGGCAAAACTGGTTTAAAGGGTTTTTGATGCACAAGTAGTGATCATACTTAGTGCAAAATGAAGGCTAGCAAAAAGATTGAGAAGCGACCAACCAAGAAACGAAAAATCTTGTACCCAAGCATTAAGCACAAGTACCACCGAATAATGCATATAAGTAGGATATAAATTTCATTGCATAACTACTGACTTTCATGCTTGCATAGAGAATCACAAACCTTAACATCAATATTCTTACTAAAGCACAATTACTCATCAACATGACTGACATATCATATTGTCATATCTCAAAACCATTACTAAGAATCAAGTTTATTTTGTCCAATGATCTTCATGAATTTTTTTATTATATCCTCCTTGGATATCTATCACTTTGGGACTATTCTCATATGTTGCTTTTGATAAGCTCATACAAATATAAGTGAAGAACATGCGCATAATTTTTTTTCTTTCTCTCAAAATAATCTAAGTGAAGCAAAAGAGAATTTCTGAAAATTTTACTAACTCGCAAATAAATCTAAGTGAATCATGGGAGCATTTCTTCAAAAATAACAAAGCACACCGTTCTCAAAAAGATATAAGTGAAGCACTAGAGCAAATCCATGGCTCTAAAAATTTAAGTGAAGCATAGTAGCAATCATAACATAATTTTTGGCTCTCTCAAAAGGCTGTGTTCATTAAGGATTTAACACTTAAAACACAAAGCAAAACCAAAAAAGACTCATATCATACAAGAACTCATAATATGTGACGAATAAAAATATAGCTTCAAGTAAAATACCGATGGTTGTTAGAAGAAAGCGAGGATGCCACTCGGGGGCATCACCAAGGTTAGTTGCTTGCTACTTCTTGAATATTTTCTTGGGGTGCCTCGGGCAGCTCCAAGCTTAGACTTTTGCTAATCCTTATTCCTTCATCCATTGTAAGATCACCCAAAACTTGAAAAGTTCAATCACACAAAACTCAACAAAACGTTCGCGAGATCCGTTAGTATAAGAAAGCAAACCACTACTTTAAGTACTGTTGCAAACCTATTCATATTCTGTCTTTGCATTATATCTACTATATTCCAACTTTTCTATGGCAAAAACTCATCAAAGATAACCATAGAATCATCAAAACAAGCACACAACACAAAGAAAACAAAATCGGTCAAAAACAGAACAATTTGTAGCAATCTGGATATTTCTAATACTTCTGTAACTCCTAAAATCTTGAGAAATTAGGAAAACATGAGTAATTTGTATATAAATAGTTTGCAAAAACAATAAACTCAAAAGCGCGTTTCTGTGATTTATGAAAAATATTTTCGTGAGTGCATAAGTTTCTGTTTTTCAGCAAGATCAAATCAACTTTTCACCCAAATCAACCCAAAGGCCTTGCTTGGCACAAACACTAATTTAAACCACAAAAACACATCTAACCAGAGGTATAATTGGGTATTTTTATTAAAAACGGCAAGAAAACCAAAAAACAAAAAGATACAAGTTGGTTTGCCTCCCAACGAGCGCTATCGTTTTATGCCCCTAGCTAGCTAGGCATAACGAGTAGGATCTAAGTTTTGTCATCTTTGGTTCTAGATCCATAAGATGCCCTCATGGTTGATTCATATGGTGGCCTAGTTCTTGTTCTAGGGAAGTGTTCCGTTACCTTCCTTAGTGGAAACTGAAATTTAATATTGCCTTCTTTCATATCAATCACGGCACCAATAGTACGTAAAAAAGGTCTACCAAGAATAATTGGGTAAGATGGATTGCAATCAATATCAAGAACAACAAAATCTATGGGCACATAATTCCTATTTGCAAGAATAAGAACATTATTAATTCTTCCCATAGGCAAGTGCAAATTTAAAAACATTCTTCAATATTGGTAAGACCAAGCACATCATGTAAAGATTTGGGAATTGTAGAAACACTAGTACCCAAGTCACATAAAGCAAAACACTCATAATTTTTAATCTTCACTTTGTTAGTAGGTTCCCACTCATCATGCAATTTTCTAGGAATTGATACTTCTAATTCCAACTTTTCTTCAAAAGCTTTCATCATGGCATCAACAATATGTTTAATAAAAGCTTTATTTTGTTCATAAGCATGGGGTGAATTTATCATGGATTGCAACAAAGAAATACAAGCAACCAAAGAGCAACTATCATAATTAAAGTCTTAGTCAACCAAAATAGTGGGCACATCACTAGTTAAAGTCTTGACCTCTTCAAATCCACTTTTATCAATTTTCTCAACAAGATTTTCACCCTCCGAATCATAGGGATGCCTTCTAACTAAAGTTGACTCTTCTCCAGTCCCTTTTTCATCAATCTTAATTTTGCTGAACAAAGAATCAATAGAAGAAACACCAACCATTTTAAGAGCTTCATCACTTTTATGAAAGTAATCACTAGAAACGCTCTTTCTAAAAAAAATCTCTTTTAGCTCTAAGAATAGAGGTCCTTTTCTTACGTTCATCCATGAAAACATAAAGAGCTTTAATTGATTCTTCAACTTTAGGCACAAAATTTTTCAACTTGAGAGTTTCTACATCATGAGAAATTCTATCAATACTTCTAGACAAATCATCAACTTTATTCAACATTTCTTCTATCGAAGTATTGAATGCCTTTTGAGTATTGATATATTCTTTAATATTGTTCTCAAGATCAGAGGTGTTCCTATTATTATTATAAGTAGGATTACCATAGGAATTACCATAGGAATTTTTAGAGGAATTACTAGGAAAAGGCCTAGGATTAAAATTACCTCTATAAGCATTGTTATTGAAATTATTTCACGAGAAAAAATTCACATCTATGGCATCACTATTTTGCTCAATCAAAGTAGACAAAGGCACATCATTAAAATCAATAGGAGCACTTTTATTAGCAACCAACTTCATAAGAGCATCAACTTTTCCACTCAAAGATTTATTTCGTCTACCGAATTGACTTTTTTTTACTAGTAGGAGCTCTTTCGGTATGCCACTGTGAGTAATTTGCCATAATATTGTGTAGAAATTTAGTAGCTTCACCCAAAGTAATTTCCATAAAAGTACCCCCCGCAGCAGAATCTAAAGATTACGAGAAACAAAATTCAATCCCGCATAAATTTTTTGTACGATCATCCAAAGATTAAACACATGAGTTGGGCAATTCCTTAGCATCAATTTCATCCTTTCCCAAGATTGTGCAACATGCTCATGTTGAAGTTGATTGAAATTCATGATCTGGGTTCTAAGGGAAATAATTTTGCGGGAGGAAAATACTTAGTAATGAAAGCATCCTTGCACTTGTTCCAAGAATCGATACTATTGCGAGGCAAAGAAGAAAACCAAAATTTTGGACGATCTCACCAAGAAAACGGAAATCATTTCACTTCACAACATCATTGTCCACATCATTTTTCTTTTGCATATCGCATAATTCCATGTATGTGTTAAGATGGGACGTGACATCCTCATTAGGAGTATCGGCAAATTGATCTTTCATAACAAGATTCAGCAAAGCAGTATTAATATCACAAGGCTCCGCACTAGTGGTGGGAGGAGCAATTGGAGTGCTAATAAAATAATTGTTGTTGGTATTTGCAAAATCACACAACTTGGTGTTCTCTTGAGTCATGATGATTTCACAACAAGATTGCACTCAAAAACATATCTGACGAGAAAAAGGCGAATGAAAAAGAGGGCGAATAAAACGACAAATTTTTGTGAAGTGCGGGAGAGGAAAACGAGAGACAAATGGCAAATAATGTAAATTGCAAGGAGATGAACTTTGTGATTAGCAACATGGTTGATGTTGAAGATCCTCCCAGGCAACGGCGCCAGAAATTCCTTTTGATGTCTGCTAGAACTACGTCGATATTTCCCCAAAGAGGAAGGGATGATGCAGTATAGCGACGGTAGGTATTTCCCTCACTGATGAGACCAAGGTTATAAAAACCAGTAGGAGAACCTCCTCACACCACGTAAACAACACCTGCACACAAATAAAAAATACTCGCAACCCACGTGTTAAAGGGGTTGTGAATCCCTTTTGGGTATGGCACCTCAAGATAGGCAAATAATGTGAGGTAAAAGTGGTAGATAGGATAAATAGATCGCAGAACAAATAAATTGCACCAAGGTATTTTTGTATTTTTGGTTTAATAGATATGAAATTAAATGCAAATGAAAATAGATTGCAAAGGCAACTATGATGAAAAGAGACCCCGGGGCCGTAGGTTTCACTAGTGGCTTCTCTCGAGAAAAATAGCAAACGGTGGGAAAACAATTACTCTTGGGAAATTGATAGAAGTTCAAATAATCAAGATGATATCCAGATAATGATCATTATATAGGCATCACGTCCAAGATTAGTAGACCGACTCCTGCCTGCATCTACTACTATTACTCCACACACATTGACCGCTATCTAGCATGCATCTAGTGTACTAAGTTCATAGATAAACGGAGTAATGCAATAAGAACGATGACATGATGTCGACAAGATCTATTTATGTAGAAATAGACCGAAATAGACCCCATCTTGTTATCCTTAATAGCAACGATACATACGTGTTGTTTCCCTTTCTGTCACTGGGATCAGGCACCATAAGATCGAACCCATCACAAAGCACCTCTTCCTATTGCAAGATAAATAGATCAAGTTGGCCAAACAAAACCCAAATATCGGAGAATAAATACGAGGCTATAATCAATCAAGCATATAAGAGATCAAAGAAGATTCAGATAACTTTCATGGATAAAAACATAGATTTGATCATAAACTCAAAGTTCATCGGATCCCAACAAACACACCACAAAAAGACTTACATCATATGGATCTCCAAGAGACCATTGTATTGATAATCAAGAGAGAAAGAGAGGAAGCCATCTAGCTACTAACTACGGACCCATAGGTCTGCAAAGAAGTACTCACACATCATCGGACAGGCACCAATTGACATGATGCACCCCTTCGAGAGGTATCTAGATTGGATCTGGTGTTTCTGGACTCTGCGGCAGCTGGAATTGATTTTCGCCGACTCCCCTAGGGTTTCTGGAATATTGGGGTATTTATAGAGCAAAGAGGCGGTTCAGGGGGCACCCGAGGTGGGCACAACCCACCTGGGCACGCCTGCGCGCGCTGGTGGGTTGTGCTCCCGTCGAAGAACCCCCAGGTGCTTTCCTGGCCCACTGGATGTATTCTGGGCCAAAAAAATCCTCAAAAAGTTTCGCTGCATTTGGACTCCATTTGGTATCGATTTCCTGCGATGTAAAAAACATGCAGAAAACAACAACTGGCACTGGGCACTATGTCAATAGGTTAGTACCAAAAATTGATATAAAATGACTATAAAATGATTGTAAAACATCCAAGAATGATAATATAATAGCATGGAACAATCAAAAATTATAGATATGTTGGGGACTTATCATGGCTTCTCTCAAGAAAATAACATACATGTTAAACAAATTACTATTGGGGAATTGATTGAAAAGCAAACAATTATAATGATATCCAAGATGATGATCATGTATATATGCATGATACGTCCATTTTGAATCATGTTTTCCTACTGTTATTTATATTTTTTATGCATAATAATGCTTTTTGGAATACTTCTAATGCCTTTTCTCTCATAATATGCAAGGTTCACACAAAGAGGGAGAATTCCGGCAGCTGGAAATCCGGACCTGAAAAAGCTACGCTAGGCCACCTATTCTGCACAACTCCAAATGAGCTAAAACTTCATGAATTTTTTTTGAAGGAATAAATAATAAATAATGGAGCAAATAACTCCCGGAGGGGGCCACCTGGTGAGCACAAGACACTAGGGCGCGCCAGGGCCCCCAGGCGCGCCCTGGTGGGTTGTGCTCAGCCCAGCCCACCTCCGGTGCCCCTCTTATGGTATTTAAGTCATTTTGACCTAGAAAAAAAAGGGGAGTACTTTCAGGAAGAAGCGCCTCCGTCTCGAGGCGAAACTTGGGCAGGAGCACTTTTGCCCTCTGGCGAAGCGATTTCGTCGGGGGAACTTCTCTCCTGGAGGGGGAAATCATCGTCATCATCATCACCAACAAGTCTCCCATCTTGGGGAGGGAAATCTACATCAACATCTTCAATAGCACCATCTCCTCTCAAATCCTAGTTCATCTCTTGTATTCAATCTTTGTACCGGAATTATAGATTGGTGCTTGTGGGTGACTACTAGTGTTGATTACATCTTGTAGTTAATTACTGTATGGTTTATCTCGTGGAAGATTATATGTTCAGATCTATTATGCTATTTAATACCCCTCTGATCTTGAGAATGATTATCATTTGTCAGTAGTTATTTTTGTTCTTGAGTTCATAGGAGAAATCTTGTTGCAAGTAATCATGTGAAGTTTATATGTGTTTGATATTTTGATGGTATGTATGTTGTGATTCCCTTAGTGGTGTCATGTGAACGTCGACTACATGACACTTCACCATACTTGGGCCTAAGGGAATGCATTGTGGAGTAGTTATTAGATGATGGGTTGCGAGAGTGACAGAAGCTTAAACCCTAGTTTATGTGCTATTTCGTAAGGGGCTGATTTGGATCCAAAAGTTTAATGCTATGGTTAGAGTTTATTCTTAATACTTTTCTCGTAGTTGTGGATGCTTGCGAGGGGTTTAATCATAAGTAGGAGGTTTGTTCAAGTAAGAACAACGCCTAAGCACTGGTACACCTGAGGGAGTCCTGGATTAGGGGGTATCCGGACAGCCGGACTATATACTTTGGTCGGACTGTTGGACTATGAAGATACAAGATTGAAGACTTCGTCCCGTGTCCGGATGGGACTCTCCTTTGCGTGGAAGGCAAGCTTGGTGATTCGGATGTTAGATCTCCTTCTCTGTAACCGACCTTGTGTAACCCTAGCCCCCTCCGGTGTTTATATAAACCGGAGGGTTTAGTCCGTAGGACAAGATCAACAATCATAATCATAGGCTAGCTTCTAGGGTTTAGCCTCTACGATCTTGTGGTAGATCAACTCTTGTAATACTCATATCATCAAGATCAATCAAGCAGGAAGTAGGGTATTACCTCCATCGAGAGGGCCCGAACCTGGGTAAACATCGTGTCCCCAGCCTCCTGTTACCATTAGCCTTAGATGCACAGTTCGGGACCCCCTACCCGAGATCCGTCGGTTTTGACACCGACATTGGTGCTTTCATTGAGAGTTCCTCTGTGTCGTCGCTGCAAGGTTTGATGGCTCCTTTAATCATCAACGATAATACGGTCCAGGGTGAGCTTTTCTTCCCGGATAGATCTTCGTGTTCGGCGGCTTCGCACTGCGGGCCAATTCGCTTGGCCATCTGGAGCAGATCGACAGCTACGCCCCTGGCCACCAGGTCAGGTTCAGAAACTTGAACTACATGGCCGACATCCGTGGATACTTGATCTTCGATGGATTCGGGCCTGCGTCAGGATCGCCGAGCGGTCACGACGAGCACGACTTAGATCTGCCATCAGACAGTATCCGGGATATCGCTCCTGCGGCAGCTCCGGACTTCAATCCGAAGCAGACCGCGCCGTCCGAGGACGGGTGGATGGACCCCGCCTCAGAGGCCGCACACTCAGCGGCATTGGAGCCGAACACAGACTCCGCCTCTAAGGAAGTCTGTGTCACCGGACCCCCGGACTTGTCTCCGGTCTTAGGTTCCGGGCCGCGCGCATCCGTGCCCATCGAATCTGATTGGGCACCGATCATGGAGTTCACCACCGCAGACATCTTTCACCACTCACCCTTCGGTGACGTGCTAAATTCGTTAAGGTCTCTCTCTTTGTCAGGAGACTCCTGGCCGAACTATGTCCGGCTCGAGTGAGAAGTAGATGACGAAGAAGTTCGCTGCCCACCCACCACCCACTTAATTGCCACTGTCGATGATTTAACCGACGTGCTCGACTTTGACTCCGAAGACATCGACGGTATGGACGACGATGCAGGAGAAGAACAGGAACCACCGCCCACCGGGCGCTGGACAACCACCTCTTCATATGATATATATATGTGGACACCCCCAAAAGAAGACAATGGCGATGAGGCAACAGAGGATAACCCCTTAGGGAAGCAATCAAAGCATGGGCGTCATCGGCGCCGCTCTAAGCCCCGCCACAGCAATACCGGCGCAGGAGACGAAAACAATCCGGATGGTGCCAAAGACGAATACAATCCCGATCAGCCTACCTTTGAGCAGTCCAAACAGAAAGACGGGCAAGCAAGCGCAGGTGAACAGGCGACGGACAGAGACTTGGAGGATGACAACTACATGCCTCTCTCCGTAGACGAGGTGAGCCTCGGGGACGACGAATTTGTCATGCCTGATGATCCCGTCGAGCAGGAGCGCTTAAAGCGCCAGCTTATAGCGATAGCAAGAAGCCTGAAGAAGAAGAAGCAACAGCTCCAAGATGATCAAGATCTGCTTACAGATAGATGGACCGAGGTCCTGGCAGCCGAGGAATACGGACTCGAGCATCCAACCAAAGGTTACCCAAAGAACAAGTTGCTACCTCAACTCAAGGAGGAGGCCCTAGAGCCTACGCTACCAGCACAGGACGAGGCCGACCGACCACCTCATGGCCAAGACAAAGCGGCGTATCAGCCCGAACACCAGCCCGCACCACGACGCCCATACACTATGGCCCGGGGCAATACGCAGGACCTGTGAGACATACTAGAAAACAAAGCAGGACAACCAAGATCGATCCACAACGCGCGACGATGACCGTCATGCCGGATATACTAACAACAAGTCCGGCCGGGCCGAACAGAGCAGACCAGACTTATTCGAACTGCGTCGAGACATAGCCCGGCACAGAGTTGCCGCACACCCCCTCTGCTTCACTGATGATGTAATGGATCATGAATTCCCAGAAGGGTTCAAACCCGTAAACATCGAATCATACGATGGCACAACAGACCCCGCGGTATGGATTGAAGATTTCCTTCTCCATATTCACATGGCCCGCGGTGATGATCTACATGCCATCAAGTATCTTCCCCTTAAGCTCAAAGGACCGGCCCGACATTGGCTGAATAGCCTGCCGGCGAACTCCATTGGCAGTTGGGAAAACCTGGAGGACGCATTCCTAGACAACTTCCAAGGCACTTACGTGCAACCACCGGATGCTGATGACTTAAGTCACATAACCCAACAGCCCATAGAGTCAGCTAGGAAATTCTGGACTCGGTTCGTAACTAAAAAGAACCAAATCATCGACTGCCCGGATGTCGAAGCCCTAGCGGCCTTTAAGCATAACATCCGCGACGAGTGGCTCGCCCGACACCTCGGCCAAGAAAAGCCAAAGTCCATGGCAGCCCTCACAACACTCATGATCGGCTTTTGCGCGGGCGAAGACAGCTGGCTAGCTCGCAGTAGCACCACGCCGAGAAACTCCGGCACTTCAGATATCCATGACAGCAACGGCAAGCCACGGCGCAACAGACATAAACGTCGGAACAATGGCAACAACACCGAAGACACGACAGTCAATGCCGGATTCAGCGGCTCCAAGTCCGGTCAGCGGAAAAAGCCTTTCAAAAGAAACAATCCGGGATCGTCCAGTCTGGACCGCATACTCGACCGCTCGTGTCAAATTCACGGCACCCCTGATAAACCAGCCAACCACACTAACAGAGACTGCTGGGTGTTCAAACAGGCCGGCAAGTTAAACATCGAAAACAAGGACAAGGGGCTGCACAAGGAGGACGACGAGGAGCCCCGACGACTGAACACAGGGGGACAGAAGAAATTCCCTCCCCAAGTGAAAACGGTAAATATGATCTATGCCACCCACATTCCCAAACGGGAACGAAAGCGTGCACTACGGGACGTCTATGCGATGGAGCCAGTCGCCCCAAAGTTCAATCCATGGTCATCCTACCCGATCACTTTTAATCGCAGGGATCATCCTACCAGTATCCGTCACGGCGGTTCAGCCGCATTGGTCCTCGACCCAATCATTGATGGATTCCACCTCATGCGAGTCCTCATGGACGGTGGCAGCAGCCTGAACCTGCTTTATCAGGACACAATGCGTAAAATGGGCATCGATCCCTCAAGGATCAAACCCACCAAAACCACCTATAAAGGTGTAATCCCAGGTGTAGAGGCCTGCTGTACGGGCTCAATAACACTGGAAGTAGTCTTCGGATCTCCGGATAACTTCCGGAGCGAGGAGTTAATCTTTGATACCGTCCCTTTCCGTAGTAGCTATCATGCACTACTTGGACGAACCATTCGCTCGATTCAATGCGGTACCACACTACGCATACCTCAAGCTCAAAATGCCAGGACCTCACGGGGTCATAACAGTCAATGGAAACACAGACCGCTCTCTCCGCACGGAGGAGCACACTGCGGCCCTCGCGGCAGAAGTACAAAGCAGCCTTCTTCGGCAGACCGTCAACTCGGCGACGAAAACCCCGGACACCGTTAAGCGAGTCCGGAGTACTCTGCAACAGGATCGTCCGATGCGACTGGAGCTCGACTAGCAATCAGACCTCCGTCCTAGTCCCGTCCAGGCAGCATTCGTGCCGCGCGTACACAATTATGCATTCGAAATACCATGGGCATAGGCGGAGGAACGACGACCATGCGGTTCATAGTGCGGCTCAACCGTCATGAGACCCGCATGCCTTTATCATCTACTTTCTTTTTCAGGACCCTACTTTCAGGCAGCCCCTTCAGAGAGCCTGATCACCGGACTCATCACTGGAGGAAAAAACCAAGAGGCAAGAGGCCTTGCGTACAAGGGAATACCCAGGTGGTCTCTGTTAACGAACGTTATACCTGTTTTACATACCCACACGCAGCCTGCCCTTGGATAGGACATGTCAAATAGTCCTATTTTTGCTTATCGCATTACTTGTAAACATACGCTTTGACGTATTATTTAAATAACAACGGGAAACAATATACAACATCAGCTTATTATTACTTTCTTCATATTTTCCCTTGACTGTTTATTTAATATTGCACCCGTACACTTTGGTACGTACAATTTGCCAGGGGCTTTACTGTGCCCCATAACACGGCAAGAAAAGTCCGAACACTTTCGACAGTGCGGCACCCCGAACTTATGGCATTATATGCATCAGCTTCGAATCATGTCTTGGGTCAATAGTTGGGTTTGCCCGGCTCCCTTGTCTTGGTACCTTACGTTCCGTTATATCGGCTAAGGTAGCGCAGGGAGAACTACTGCGATTGTGTCCCAGTTCTTCTGGGCGAGCACCTCAGTAGGGAAAGCCGAAAACTGACTGTCATGATACGGCGAGAGCCGGTCGCTGTTCGAGAGGTCTTAAATCCTTAAAGTTTTTTTTGCTTCAGGCGAGGAATTGGCCTTGTCCGATTTAGGCGTGTATAGAGCCCCAAGTTCGGCCTTCCGAATACTAGGGGCTTCGCCGAAATTTAAAATCGTATACTTCTATGGCTAAGTGAGAGTGATAAAGCCGCATAGTCCGATTGCCTTGTTCGCTGCACCAAACACCTCCTTAAAGGACCAAATTTTTTGGATAAAGAGTGTTTGGGTTTTCCACGGACACCCCAGTACTAGTTACACGGGGGCGGAAGCCGACGACTGGCCAACTTTCAGAAATTTATAAACGGCCGCACAGAAGGTAATATTTTAAATCAAAAAGCGTTTTGTAGCGCACATGAACTCGTTTTCATATTACAATACGGCATGAGTACATTCACTCAGAAAATTAAATCCTTGGTACATTCATCGGCCACAAGGCAGGCGCCTTTCATAACGCCGTCATAATACTTCTCAGGATAGCGATGCGCCTTGCCCTCCGGTAGTCCATCCTTCACCAGCTTCTCCGCATCCATTTTGGCCCAATGCATTTTCGCATGGCAAAGGCCTAGCGGGCAGCCTCAATACAGACGGAGTGCTTAATAACTTCCAGCTGCGGACAGGCATTTACCATCCGCTTTATGAGGCCGAAGTAGCCGTCGGGCAGGGACTTGCCAGGCCACAACCAGACTATGAAGTCCTTCATGGCCAGTTCGACCGCCTTGTGGAGTTTGACCAATTGCTTCAATTGGTCACTCAAGGGCATTGGGTGTTCGGCCCCAACATACTGGGACCAGAACAACTTCTCCATCGAGCTCCCCTCTTCGGCACGGTAGAACTCCGTGGCATTCGATATGCCGCGAGGCAGATCTGCGAATGCCCCTGGAGAGCTCCGAATTCGGGTAAGTAAAAGAAATGTCTCCTCCACATGCTTGCTTTGCATAACAAATGCCTTACCCGCCGCTATCTTCTTGGCTGCCTGGATTTCTTGGAGGGCCTTCTGGGCTTCGGCCTTGGCGTCTTTTGCGCTCTGAAGGGCCTTCGCAAGCTCAGACTCCTGTGTCTTGAAGTCACGCTCCAAGGACTCGGATTTCTTGCCGAAATCCTGGAGCTCTCGCTGTACCTCACCTACCCGAGCATCATGTTTTTCACGCTCAGTATGCTCCTTGGCCGCTTTGTCTTCGGCCTCGGATAGCGCTTTTTTCAGGGCCACCACTTCGATCGTGGCCCCTATTTAAAAATGATGATGCTTTTGTTAGCATCATTAATTTTTCTTCCTTCATATGACACACGGACGGGGTATCACTTACCTTTGTTCTCTTCGAGCTGCCTCTTTGTGAGGCTGAGCTCTTCTTCGACCTGCTTCAGGTCCTGCTTGAGCCCGGCGACCTTCGCAGTGCGGGCGGCAGCGGCAAGCAGCAACGCCTGCTTATTCACATAGACATTTACTGTTAGACTCCTGTGGATAAAAGTTGACCCTCCGTTTGGCTTTTCTTTCCGAACACCAAACAGAGTATCAGGGGCTACTGCCTATCGTGTGATATTTTCTTACACTTTTCATTTCTTACCTCAAAGCCTGTTAGGAGGCTCGTGCAGGCTTCGGTCAATCCACTTTTGGCAGACTGAACCTTCTCAATCACCGTACTCATAAGAGTACAGTGCTCTTCGTCGATGGAAGCACCACGAAGCACTTCCAGCAAATTATCCGATGCCTCCGGCTGGACAGAGGTCATCGGCATGGCCGGCTCACCCTCCTTAGCGAGGGGCTGCCTACTTGAATTCGGAACCTTTGGAGGTCCGGGCGTAGTATCCGGCTGGGAGCCAAACTTGCTACGCCCCCGTCAGCATAGTCCATGGGGACCGTACCCCCATGTTCCCGACGTTTGGGATTTCGCATTCGGGCGCCTCCAAAATCACCGTCCCCTGTTCTGGTATCCTTTGGGACAATACCTCGGTGTCATCCGTGGGCCGTGGGGAGGTGGTCGTCGGGAGTGAATTCATCTCCGATTCACTCAGAGACCCATCCAAGGAGGATACGTCGAGATGGGACCCGACCGGACTTCATACGCGTGTTCGGCGTTATAACAAACAATGAAGCAAAGACGCATTAAACGTACTATAGAGTACAGATACTTAAGATTTCACCAGGGGCTCGCCCCTGGGCAGCCACTCCTCCTCACTGTAGGCGGCCGTGGTGGAGTAGTCCGGAAGGGATGTCTTTCCCTTCTTCGGCGTCCTAGCCTCCCCTGTGGGGCGGCTATTCTTTTCTTCTACTCCCCGTCTCCGTGGGAGGAATTTGCCTCGGCGTCCTCAGATGATGAGAGTATTACGGGGCTACGCCGGAGACCTTTTCTGGTCCCCGTAGCCTTCTTTTCGGCCTTCTTCTCTGGCACCTTGTAAGGTGCCGGAACCAGTATCTCCGTCAGGAGTGCGGTTGCTGGATCTACGAGCAGCGGAGCCGGACAGTCGATCCGCTCCACCGTCGTCACATAATCCTGTTTTGTCAACATGGTGGCTTAGAATCCTCCCACGAATATACCGGGAAAGGCACGTTTTTGTGATATTTAGAGAGCTTACCGGATTGGCGGGGCGCGTTGCGCTGAGTCCGCGGTCCTCGGAAGTGGGAGGAGGTACTTCGGCGGCCTTGAACAACACCTTCCAGAAATCTTTATGCGTCGTGTCGAAGAGCTCATGCAGCATCTGGTGTTCGGCCGGATCGAACTCCCACATATTGAACGGCCGTCTTTGACACGGGAGGATCCGGCGGAAGAGCATGACCTGGACCATGTTGACAAGCTTGATCTTCTTGTCTATCATATTTTTGATGTAGTTCTGGAGTCCGATCAGCTCCGCAGGTACGCCCCAGGCCAGGCCCTTATTTTCCCAGGAGGTGAGCCGCATGGGGATGCCGAATCGGAATTCAGGGACCGCAGCCCAGTTGGCGTCGCGCGGCTCGGTGATGTAGAACCACCCCGATTGCCACCCATTCACGATCTCGACGAAGGAACCTTCAAGCCAGGTAACGTTGGCATCTTGCCCACCATGGCACCTCCGCACTCCGCTTGCTGGCCGCTCACTATCTTCGGCTTCACGTAGAAGATTTGTAGCCACAGGCCGAAGTGGGGCTTGATGCGGAGGAAGGCCTCACACATGACGATAAACGCCGAGATGTTGAGGACGAAATTTGGGGCTAGATCATGAAAATCTAGTCCATAGTAAAACATGAGCCCGCAGACAAATGGGTGGAGTGGAAATCCTTGTCCGTGGACGAAATGAGAGAGGAACACTACTCTCTCCCGAGATTTTGGAGTAGGGGTGATCTTCCCCTTCGCCGGAAGCCTGTGCGCGATCTTCGTGGCCAGGTATCCGGCCTCCTGAAGCTTGGTAATGTCCTCCTCCGTAACGGAGGAGGCCATCCACTTGCCTCCCACTCCGGACATGCTGCAAATGGTCTTACGGAGAAGGTGATAACTTGGGCGCTGGGGCTCGAGGGTGCGAGAACAGATGAATAGAGGAGGAAGAAGGCGTGGGTGAAAATGGGGGGTCCTTATCTCTTTATAAAGGCGGTGGAAACTATGTGTAACGCCCCGGATCCGATGCGCCAGGTGTCCGCCAGTTACTCGCCGTCATTGCCATGTCATTTGCTTGCGTGTTGCATTTTGCCATATCATCATCTGCATTTCATCTGCATGTTTTTCAAAACTTGCATCCGTTCGGGTTCCCCCGGTTCTCTCGGTTGTCCATTCAGAGTCCAGACCACACCCACACGCGCCCGCGGCACCTCCGAAATATTATTTTATAAGTGGCATAAAAGTGTTCTCGGAATGGGGTTGAACTTGGCCAGCGGTCTTATTATAGTGTAGGCAGGCCGCCTGTCAAATTTTGTCGCATTCGGAGTCCGTTTGCTAGCCCAACCGTCATCTGTAGCGGCACCGTTGCCGGTTTATTCGTCGGACGTTTTGGTCTCCGAAACTGCCGCCGGGCCGCACCTCTACTCTCTTTCTCAGCCCAAGGCCTTCTAAACACAACCCACTAACCCTCCTAGGCCCAGCCTACCCCCCCTCGCGTTCGGAACCGTCCGATCGAGATCGGAGGGCTCCAAAACACCCCCACATCCTCAAATCGTAACCCCTGCCTATTTAAATAGCACCCATATGCCATTTTTGGGCTACCCTAGCCTTCCCCTACCCCTAGCCTCCTCCCACCTCTGTCCCGCCGCCACCCTCCTCGGGATCCGCGCCCGACCACAGCCCCGCAGCCACTTGGCGTCGCCGCCAGCGCCCTACGGCCAATCAGGCCGCGCCACATCGCCCAGCCACGCGCTTCTGTCCACCCCGCAGCCTCCACCTATCCTCCCCAACCGGCTCTCCACCCCGCGGCCCGCGGAGCCCGGCGTAGGCCCGCCCAGGCCCGAACCGCGCCGCCGCCAGCTCGCAGGCCCCCGCTCCCACGCCCCGCTCGATTGGGTTCGATCCCGAGCGCCTCCTCCTGCCCTAGCCGTCGACCGCCATCCTCGCCGCCTCGTCCCCACCTCACCGGAGTGCCGTCGCCGGCGAGCAGCTTCGGCAGGTCACCCTGGCGTGCCTCTCTTTCCTTCCCCTTGCCCGAGCTGACCCGGGGTCCTCCTCTCCCGCAGGTGCGGCCCCGTTGGCCTCGGGTCCGCGACAGCCATCGTCGGAGTTCGTCAACGTCCGCCCGACCCCGCCGCCATCGAAAATGGATCCGGCCTCTTCGGATCCGTCGCCCCGCCGGACTCTGATCACGGTATCCTCTACCGGCCTTCCACCGCCGCCACGCCCTCGCCGCCATGGCCCTGCTCGATCCAGAGCAGGGAGCTGTTCACGTCGCCGTGCCGTTGACCGTGTCCCATGTGGGCCGCAGCCAGGCCCAGCTGCACAGGCCCCGCGGCCCAGCCCAGTTCCTCTCCAAACCCCGCCGACCTCTCCTTCCTCTCTGGGCCGAAGCCCATGGTGAGCCACCCTCTAAAACCCACCCGTGCACATTTTAACTATTTGACGCTCACTGTAAAAACTGCCAAGTCCCTGAAATAATTGCATTCTGATGCTATGTTTGACCTGCCATAACTCTCTGGATACTGCTCTGTTTTGCGTGCATAATATGTCAAAATGTACTTTGTGAGTTGCTCTTCATTTCATTCCATTGTGCCATGCTTATTTGAGTCCAGATTGATGCCCTAATCATCGTTGCAAGCTTGCTATATGATGTTAACTGCTGTCTGTTAACAGAACTTCATGTTTTGTTATTTTTGTTGCATTTTGTGTGTGCATCTTATGAGCTTGATGTCTACATGAGTTTTGAGCTATGTGATGCCATCTTTACAGGGGTGCAATCCATGTATTTTTATGATTCTTGCAGTGAGTGCGTAAAGCTTGTGAAGTATGGTACTTGCTGTTGCTGTTTTGCTAGGCTGAATCTCTTATTTCGTGATGCTATGTAAACCTGCTGCTACAAGTCATTCTATGCATAATCTGGAGATGTTCACTAAGGATGTTTTGTTATACATGTCATGATCTATCCATTCATGCCCCTGGTTGCATTTATAGCTTGCTGTAGATTGTTCATATCATGCTCCAAAGTTGCTAAATAATGTTGCTGTCAGTCTGTTAACTTTAAGTTCAGTTTTGCCATGAGCTTTTCTAGTGAACCATGCACCCTATGAACTTGCTCTTGCCATGCTTAGCTTCATAAATATGTATTATTACTGTTCGGTGCCTTTTCATGCCATGTATTGCTCTGTGGTGAGTGGTACAAGCTCGCCAACATGCCTACTTATTGTTGTTCCTGCCATGTTTGAATCTGTCATATCATTTGCCATGTTTACATGGGTGCCATCATATCTTCTGATCCTTTTTGGCTCATGGTCAGTAAGGGACTTTTGTTCTATGCAATTAGTAGATTCATTCTATGCCTTTGTTTGCCATGTTAAGTTGCTGTAACATGTTTGATAGCTCTAAACATTGCAACCTGATGTTATTTCTGTTAAGTCTCAAAACTGTTATTGTTTGCAATCTTGCCATGTCTTTTTGAGCATGTTCTAGTGATTTCTGGAGATAGCTCATTGTTCATGTTTTGTTAACGACCTTGTCCTTGTCCATCACCACGGCCAAGTCCACCACCAAGGCCAAGACCTTCACCACGGCCAAGACCACCACCACGAGCTCTACCACCACCACGGCCTACACCACCACCACGAGCTCTACCACCAACACAGCCTCTTGAATGTCCTAGTTGCTGACCTCTTTGTTGCCTAGATCCTCTTTGGCTAACACTTGGTGGGCTTGGCACTTGTTGGCTACCACTTGGTTGCCTTGGCACTTGTTGGCTACCACTTGGTTGGCTTGGCACTTGTTGGCTACCACTTGGTTGGCTTCCTTCTGTAGCTCCTTGTTGGCTTGTGCTTGCATCATTTTTCTTGGACCTTTTCCTTGGTTTCGTACATTTTCTTTTGTTGTGGCTATGACCTTTGCACTCCCCACAACGGGAGCTCTCACGAGGCTCTTGGAATTGGTCGTTGCCCACTTCACGGCGGCCACCATGGCCCCATCTGTCCATGTCGCCTCTAAGACGCTTTGTCTTACGTCTACCCCGTTTAACAACCTTTAACTCCGGATCCGGCCATAGTTGAACACCATGGTAATCCGGCCATTGTGATTGGTCAAGATATGGGTGAAAGCGGGGAGCCCATGTTTTCTTGACCGTCATGATTGAGAACTCCGACTCCCTCATGGTGCATGGGTGATTGATGTCCACATTCCTAACGCGACCGGCGGTATACAAGTGTGAGCATGGAAGATGAAGCAACAATGGCCTCCCGCAAGAGCAATCACGTTGTGTTAACGACACCTTGAAAGCCCGACCTCCATGTTGGCAGCCATCGTTTGTGGTTCCTCCTGGCTCTTTCACTTCGTACTTCCACTCTTCGTTGTCATATAATATAGCTTCTTCTGAGTCTGCCTTCCGTGATTGAAATACCAACCATTCATCAACCTTGGGTGGGAACTTGTACTTGTACTTGCGCGGGTTCTCACCCACTATCTGTGCATCTGTTCCCATCGAGTACTTTAGAAAGTATGCATTCATCTTGTCAAATATGTATTGAACTATTGTCGTCACGGGTAATCCACGTGCACCTTTAAGCACCCTATTGAAGCATTCGACCATATTGCTTGTCATTTGACCGTATCTCTAGCCATCTTCATCAAAAGCACGTGCCCACTTGTTCCGGTATTGAATGTGCCTATTGAGAAAGTCTTGACCCCCCCGGATCAAGTTTTTTGTGTGCAAGCAATTTGTTGTACAAAGTGGTGAAGCGCTTGTCGGAGAAAGCGAGACAACAATCTTGAAGATCATCAGCCAACTCCTTAAGGCCACATGCCCTATAGAAGTTCGAACAAAACTGCCTCATGCACCATCAATGGTGCAACGGAGCATGCCCGGGAATGTCAATCTCCACCGCGTTAAGAATTCCTGGATGCTGATCCGATTTGACACAAATTTCCCTTAGAGCGGGTAACACCTTTGTCCTCAAAAGACGCAAAAACCACTCCCAGTTGTCATTGTTCTCCACCTCAACCAAAGCAAATACCAATGGCAACACCCGGTTATCGGCATCACTTGCTATCGCAACCAACAAGGTGCCCTTGTATTGTCCGGTCAAGAACGTGCCATCAATTGCGATGACCGGCCTACAGTGTTCGAAATCCCTCACGCATTGCTCGAACGCCCAAAATGCACGGCTAAATACTCGGACTTTCCTTCCTTCATGAACCGTTGTTTGGTGCCCATGAGGCTCGACCACATGAACCATGCCCGGGTTTGTCGCGGCCATGGCTAACAACAACCTAGGGATTCGGTTGTATGCTTCCTCCCAAGTACCATACAACATCTTAAATGCGGCTTGCTTCGCCTTCCATGCCTTGTCATACTTCACCTTGTAATGAAAGATGACTTTCACAAGGTCAATGACATATTGGACGCTCATTGTTGGAAGTGTGGATATTGAGTTGGAGAGCCTGTAAGCGATGAACTCGGACGTGAGTTGTTTGTGGTCTTGGAACACAATCTTGCCATCCACCCTTTTGCCTTGGCATATGTGAGTTGGCACACAACTCACTACGTGCCAAGTCAGACCTCCTTTCCATGGTCTTGCATGCACAATCCACGGACATATTTCATCTTCACATGCACATGCAACCGTGTAGCACACATTGACGTCCGAGTGCACCACCTTGTGTGGATGATAATGCGTAACCGAGTAGTTGTCGAGCCACATCTTCAATTCCAAGAAGATTTCGAACTTAGACCCTTTTGCAATCCGGTTCTTGTCATCTCCCAAATCACGGTGATAGCTTGGCCTAACCCCAACAGATATACATTGGCCACCATCTACCACGGCTTCGTCCGCGAGACTAACATCCTTGAACAATGTAGTCCGATGATCAGGACCGGATACCTTCTCGAAAGCTTCGGCCTCCTTCACCGTGAACCCCTCCGCATCAACTTGTTCGTTGGGACCATCGTCATCCGAGTCCGATGCATATGCACGGGAAAAAGGGATGGAATGGTCCATTGTCTCTTGCAAATGATATTTGTCGAGATCACCCACATTGTTGTCATGGAGATCAACTTCATTGTCAGCGTCCGCATACTCATCATTCTCCTCTTGCAAAGCTTCATCTTGGTTGCTTGTAAACGGGCTCAATGTTGGCCTCACTTCTTGGGTCAAAAGAGGTTCAACAATTTCATCTCGCTTCAAGGGTGGGGGGCTACTAGCAACCAAAGGGGAGGGGCTCCAGTTCATGTCCAAATGCAACCTTGAATCAACCTTGTTCGTTGCAAATAACTCAAGAGCCTTGTCTAGTGATTTGGCCACCGTCTCCTTGTATGCAACCCAACGTTGCTCCGAGTTGACCCGCATTGTCTTCCAACGGATGTGCATTCCAAAACCAACATCATGCCTTCCTTCCAACTCAACGATATCACTAGGGTCCATCCAATTCAAATCTTCCCTAACTTGTTGCAAGAGCTCCGCATAGCTAGGACTACTATCAAACACCATGTCAATCTCATCCGGGTCCGGTTCAATATTGCCTTTCAAGAAGGCGTCTTTGTCCCCATGATGAACAAACACACATGTTCTTTCCATCCCTATAAGCATTCAAAGAACACAAGGTAACATTGCTTCCATGAGTAATAATCCAAGGATACATACCCTAATATATATATTAAACAACAACCCTAACCCTAACCATAACCCCAACCAAAACCATAACCCTAGCCCAAAACCTAACCCTAGCACCAACATAAGAACACCCATAAGAATAACCCTAACATACTAACAAAGCCTAATCATAGGAAATTGCCAAACAAATATCTCACATCTCCATGCAAACCTCTAGATCCAAACAAAACTAGGGTTTCCCCAAACTAGCAAAAAATGAGCAATTTGATAACATTACTTGGATCAAAACAAGGGGATCGAAGAAGATTACCTTGAGGGAGGGTTTGACTTCGAAATCTACGGATAAATTCTTCAGATTTGCAAGATTTGGGAGAGGATTTGAGAGGGGGAGAGAGTGGGAGAGGGGGCAAAGCTCGGGTTGAGAGTGGGAGAGTGTGTGGTGTGGCGGGAGTGGGGAAGGGGGGGCCAGCCAGATGAGTCACAGTGCAGCGCCCAAGCGCTAGGCGCTGCACTTTAAATGTGTAGCGCCTAAGCTTTAGGCGCTACACATTTAAAGTGCAGCGCCTAGCGCTTGGGCGCTGCACTGTGACTTATCCAGCTGCCCCCCTTCCCTACTCATAGGCGCTGCACATTGTGTGGCGCCTAGCACCGAGGCGTTGCACAGCTAGGTGTGGGGCCTAGGGCTGCCACGGTGAACTGGCGTGCAACGCCCGCTAGCTAGGCGCTGCACCGTAGAGTGTCGCGACGGCGTCGCGGGCGCTACACAAAAGGATCAAGTGTGTGAAATAGTTTCACACCTAGTTCATTTTGTAAATTGATTTCGTCCACAGGACAAAATTGACAAATTTGCCCGGCCCCGCACCTCCCTCGAAGCGAGCTGCGCACGTGTAGCTGTGGAAAGGCACCTAGGTAGCACAGGCGACAACAGCTCTCCAACCCCACGAGGGAGGTACAGGTGCACTGCCACCGCTCCCTGGTGTCCTTCCCGTGGCGGGTGATGACGTGTCCCCTAGATCACTGCCAAGCAACGGTAGCCAGCGGGGTCCTTCCTTGAGGCCAACTCCACTACGCGACCCCAAACGGACGTCCACTTTGTCCGGATTCTGTCCGTTTGGGTAGGGGTTTGGGGTCGTGTCCGGGCGTGTCCTGGGATGCGGTGGCCGTGCGCCCAGCGCGCGGCCACATCCATTTGCCCCATCCTGTCCGCGTCTACTTAAAAAACTAAAAGCAACATTTCGAATGCTTCAAGCCAGCGGCCCCGGTTCATCACGCCGGCAACAGAGCCAGCGGCCTACACGTCCATCGCCGGCATCAGCCAGCGGCCGGCAACACAGCCAGCCTCCAAAATGAATAGTTCTCCTGGCTGGCAACACAGCCAGTGGCCGGCAACACAGCCAGCCTCCAAAATGAATAGTTCTCCTCGCCGGCAACACAGCCAGCGGCCCGACGGGAGGGCGGCACCCATGCCAGCCTCAAAAAAGAACGGCCACGCCGATCGGACGACCTAGTTCAGGCCTTCGGCGTCGAGCATCTCCTTCTGCCTGGCCTCGAACCAGGCCCTCGTCTTGTCGCTCATCTTCGACAAGTCCACGCTCATGATCGCAAGGGCTACCTCCTTCGCTTTGGTGGCGGCATTGGTGGCCTCGATGTCGAGCTGCCTCTGCCTGGCCTTGACGTTGTCGGCCTCGATGTCGAGCTGCCTTTGCCTGGCCGCCTCCTCCATGTCGAGCTGCCTTTGCCGGGCCACCTCCTCCATGTCGATCTTCCTCCTCTTGGCCACCTCCTCCATCTCAAGCTTCTGTCTTTGATGGTCTAGGTATTGCTTCATTTGCTCGTCCTTGCTTTGCCGCTTCTTCTCGTCCCTCACATCCTTTTGGGACACCATGCCATGCAAAGTCTCATGCAAGGCCATGGATGAGGCGTCACGTATGTCGTCCACCTTGGAGTTGGTATTGCCCCTCGGCCTCTTCAACGCCTCGCCATCCCCACCTCCGGCGAACTTGACCGTCTTCATGCCTCTCTTTCTTTGAAGTTCACGGTATTGATCCTTGAACTTAGGGCAATTGTTGATGATCGTCCAACAATGCGTAACAGTGAATGGCTTGTCATTGTGCCGGGCCTTGAATGCCTCCAAAGATTGAAATGCCTACACCACATGATCAACAACAAGTGAACATGCAAAACATATACACGGTCGTAGTCTCATGGCCGTAACAAGGAAAGGGCTAGAAAAAGAGGAGAGCATACCATGTCCCCAACGCCGAGACCACTCACGGGCCGTGCTTCAACGCTCTCAAATGCGGCGCAATACTTGTTGCACTCTTGTTGGATGAACAACCATCTTTTTTGAATCGAGCCAATGCCACGGTTGCTTGTAATTTGGTAGGGCTCAAACATCTTCCTTTCATGGAATGTTTTGTGGACTCTCGTCCAAAAAACATCTTCCTCGGATCTTGGCTAATCTCCATCCAAGCTTGGCAAATCAACTTGTCTTCATCTTGTGTGTATGATCCCGTGCGAATGCTCTTCCTCTTCTTTTGTGCCTCCGCTCCTTGGGTGAGCTTGTCAATGAACAATGACGCACCACTAATATCAACGTCATTGCTTTCTTCTTCTTCTGCATCACCTTCGACATAGATGTCATCATCTTCATGCCATGAGTCACCATGGTCGTAGTCAGCACGGTCGTCGGCCTCTTCATCGGGGACGTACTCGGCGCGGCCATCCTGACTTTGGATCTCCTCGGGGTCGTAGGTACGGCCATGCCCACCATCGAAGATCACGTCCTCCATGTACCGGTGGTAGAAGGGGTCGTCGACCGCTGGCGTTGGGGTTGGCATTCCGTCAAACAAGACGCGGGGGGCCGGCATGGTGCCCGTGAACGGTGCCCGTGCCTGCTTTCTTAGCATCTCGACGGACGGCCGCCCGCGGCTGCTGGACCCGGGCGTGACGTTGAGGCCGATGACGGACGCGGGGCGCGGTGTGGACGGCGCGAACAAGCCCACCTCCGGCGACCCCGAGAAATGGGTCTGGCCGTCGTGCCTTGACGGAGGGAAGCCGGGCGACATGGGCGTGGTGCGCGACGTCGGTGACTGGCAGTGCGTAGGCCGGGCGACCGATGAACCGGTGCTTGCCGGGCCGACGGCCGCTGCAGGGAACCTGGCAGGACGGCCCATGCCAAGCATGAGGATGGCGTGCGCTTTGTTGACGAGGTCCTCCTTCTCGTCGGCAGCGGCCTTGCGCCGCGCGGCCTCTAGCTCCTTGTGCTGGGCGGCTCTCTTGGCCGCGGCGGCATTGACCTTGACGACCGCTCTCCGTTCCCTCCTCTTCGCCGATTCCGCGTCCAACTTGGCGATCTCCTCCGGCGTGCACTCCGACCGCGGCTTCCTTGGCGCCTTCTTCTTCACCTTTGCGGGTGGGTAGACGGCCAGGCCGCCGGAACTCGGCGGGGCGTCGGCCATGGACGGGGGAGAGAGGGGGCGGCGGGAGGGACGTGGGAGGGTTTGGGGCAAATGGCGCCAAATGGGCGTGGGGTGGGGGGGTTGGTTTCTCCCACCGACAGGCGGGCCAGAGGCGGACAAGCGCGCGCATCCCGCCCGTCCGCGCGCTGTCCATTTCACCCCAAAACCGGCGCAAGTTTGGGCCGAGGATGGGTCGAAAGCGGACACAAAACGGACAAAAGTCCGTTTGCGCCCGCGCGCTAGGCCGTCTCGTTTGTTCGTTTTACCCCAAACGGATGGGGGCGGACAGGATAGGGTCGCGCGGTGGAGTTGGCCTGACAGCGTCTAACGGTGGACAGGAGGAGCTCCTGAGCTTGCTCCACTCTCGACCAGCGGTGGCAGGGAAGCCACAACGCAGATGGATGTGCCCTGCTACCGTTGGTGCCGAGCAAAGAGAGGGGGGATTTATTTATATATTTTTACTTTTTCTGGGTGGTCCCACATATAAGGAGGGGGTCAAAAGGTGAGGTTGTAGTGCTTAGTCAGCAGTCAACGCAAACTGCCTGATCGAGTCAAAACCGTGGAGGGTAGATTCCTGAACTGCGTGGTTAGTTAGGTACTAGCAAAAGAGCCCGTGCGTTGCAACGGGAGAGAAAACATAACACACACTCTTAAATCGATAACCATCACTCAAGATCACAATAGGTCCATCTCCTTTATTTTTGCGAGGTATCATATTTGTGTTGCCGCTTATCCTCCTTCTCACCCTCGCCGGCGATGGCCTCGGTGTTCACACAAAACAACAAAAAATGTTTGTTGAATATGGTTATTCCTAAAGCATCTCTCTCTCCCTCTCTCCTCCCTCTCCCTCTCTCTCTCCCTCTCTCTCTCTCTCGCTCGCTTTCTCTCACTCTCGTGATGAGAAATTTGTTATTTTCCTTGTGACTTTTTTCAGAGGTATGCACGTGTAGTTATCGATATTTTCTTTTCCGTATATGGTAGCGGACACAAAACGGACAAAAGTCCGTTTGCGCCCGCGCGCTGGGCCGTCTCGTTTGTCCGTTTCACCCCAAACGAACGGGGACGGACATGATAGGGTCGCGCGGTGGAGTTGACCTGACAGCGTCTAACGGTGGACAGGAGGAGCTCCTGAGCTTGCTCCACTCTCGACCAGCGGTGGCAGGGAAGCCACAACGCAGATGGATGTGCCCTGCTACCGTTGGTGCCGAGGAAAGAGAGGGGAGATTTATTTATATACTTTTACTTTTTTCTGGGTGGTCCTACATATAAGGAGGGGGTCAAAAGGTGAGGTTGTAGTGCTTAGTCAGCAGTCAACGCAGTCAAAACTGCCTGATCGAGTCAAAACCGTGGAGGGTAGATTCCTGAACTGCGTGGTTAGTTAGGTATAGGTTGACCGGTTTTGAAGTTCGAGGTTGAAAATTAAACCGAATGGTTAGTTGAGAGTTGTAATGTGGAGTTCTCTCTTAATACTTAATACGGCGTTGCAGTAAAAGCAAAAAAGGACTGGTGCATTATACTTACTCTTGGTGATTCTGTACAATGCAAGAACATTACATGTGTTGTTGCAGTGGTCACGGCGCTCCAAAACTTTATGAGATTTTTCATGCGTTCACACTGAACAGAACAGTGACAAATTAGATCTTGAAAATAAGAAAGCTCAGAAGGAAGCGCAGTTGGGGGAAGCCAAGCAAGAATTGGAAAGAGAGCCTCCAAGAGCCCTCGGCCCTCTCTCCCACCTCTCCTGCCCACCGCCGCCGGGCAAAGCCCGGTTGGCGTCGGCGGCAGCGGGATCTCTTCTCCCCGCAGCAGCGGACCTGGCGCGGGTGGCGTTCGGCGGCAATTGGCGGCGCGTTAGCAATGGGGCGCGCCAGCGAGGGCTGAGGGGGCGACGACAGGAGCTGCTTCCCTCGGTGGTCGCGTGGGGGGCTGTTCGGGGCGCGCCTATGGTGGTCGTGGTCGATTTGCTTCAGATCTGACCGCCGGTGCCCCAAGCGGCGCGGGGATCTCGCGGCGGCGGCCTCGATCGGTGGCGCGCGGTGCGGCCTGCCTGGCGGGCGGCACCCGCGGGTGCAGACGGGGGCCTTCCACGGCTGAGTGGGCGGCGTGGACGCGGCGGCGCTACGGCGGCTCCTCGATTGCCGCCCGGAGTTCCATGGGAGGCATCGTCTCCAACTCGATCTACTCCGGTTCGTGCTGGCTACGGTAGCGACTTCGGTCGACGCCAATTTTGCCTGGACGGATCTGGCGGGTGGGCATGGATCCGGGCGAAACTCCAGGCCGGCATGGGCGGCCGCACCAAAGTTGACGCCCTCGGCGCTGATTACCTTCCTGGAGGCTTCGGTGTGGATCATACGCCCCCCACCTCTGCCATGAGCGCAGGCAAAAGCCTCTGTTCCTCTGTTTGGCCGACGATGGTACTTTGGTATCGTGTTCCTTCCTGAAGGCGTCGGCCGAGGATTGCACAGGGTGGTGGAGTTGCTGGTAGTTCGGAGTCGACGCGAGATGGCATGTAGGTGGAGCGGTGTGGCATCAACAGTATCATCGACGGTGGGTCTCGGCGGCATGGCGCAGTCGAGTCTCGGTGTCCGATGCGCGGAGATGGACTCGCGCAGGAGGAGGAAGCTGTCTGGCGTCGTGGTGGTGTCGATGGTAGCTAGACCGTGCAAGGTAGATGCAACAATACAGCTCTGAAGATGGATTGGTGGCAGGTGGCTGCGACGGCCTCATACCCGGCAGGCGTCCTGGTTGAGGAGTGCGCCGGATCGGTAGGTGCCCCATACCCGGCAGGCGTCCTGGTTGGGGCCTCAGGGCTTAGATGTTTAGATTTGGCTGCGATGTCTGATTGGTATTAGGCCCAGACTATCAGCGCCCCTTCATCGATTTGATAGGTGTAGCGACAGTTGTTGCTTAGACGGTGGCTTTAGTCTTGCTGTTGTATGATTTTGTAAGATCTTGTGAGAATAATTAATAAAATGGTCGTATGCATCGCCCAGATGCAGAGGCCGGGGGTCATCCTCCTTTTCTAAAAAAAGCAAGAATTGGAAAATGAAAAAGGTGAAGAGGGAATCTGAAGAAGAGAAAACAGAGAGGGGACTAGAAAAAGAGAAAGCTATGCTCAGTCCAATTAAGAGGACATCTCAATTGAATCACAAGGACAGTCACGCTAATGCGAAATGATGAACTTGTTCTTATTAGATGAACCTTGTTCTTGGTGCTGCCTTCACCCAAACAGCCATTTTTTCTCTAGTGCAGAGGTATGGAGGATATGTCGAGCGGGGATACAAGCCTGCTGCAACGAGAAGGCTATTGAATGGATTGGTAAGCACTCTAACCTTTCTGCGATCTCTTGAAACCTTATGCTTTTCCAAGCTCAAGAATGACAGTTTAAATTTTTAATATGTAATTAATATTTGCCGCTTCACTTTGAGGACAAATCATTTCCCTTTTCTGCCGCTTATTCAATGTCATAGGTTTGCTGCAGTTACGCTTGTATCTTTTCTGCCATTTTTTGAGTGCTAGTGTTGTATCTTTTGAGTCTGTTTTATGTACCTGCTGGCCCTTGTATTCATTCGCGTACCATTAACTCCAACTCTTTGCAGGTACATTGTGCTGCTCGCAAATTGACAATTTTCTGCAGGTGCTGTAAATAAAATAAAAATCAAATGTAGACGTCCTCCAGACCCAACCGTTAGCGTTGACAAAGATGTTTTTTTTTTTGCCGCAATGCGTTGACAAAGATGCTGTACAACCATCATGTGGGCGCCAGCGTGTAATCATCATAAAATAATGAATTGGTTGCTGTGGCCATGTGAACCATTTTCCGAATATAAGGATCCATTACACACCGACGCCCATCTTAATTTCTCCCCTCTCCGTGGAAAGCAAGTCTAATAATGGCATCTCCTGGAGGCCGCGATAGAACACCACAACAGGAGGCAGGCCTCCATTGCTCTGGCTCCAGCTCCAGTTCCAGGTTAGAAGCACACTAGTACTGGGTTCTTTTTTTGGTCCTCCCCAAGCAAGCTCCAGTTCCAGATTGCTGCAGGTTCTGATGCAGCTAGCTTAATAAATCTGGTGATTTCACTCGATCCAGATTTTTTCTGTTTGTAGTTATTTCACCATCCTGATGCGCTGCAATGCTATGCACTTTGGCGCTGGATCGACCTGCATATCGATCAATATATGGATTCGCTAATTCTTAATTTAAATATGCTGCCAAATGGTCGTGCTGCATAAGGATTTAACTAACTGTTTTAAATAGTGAGCTATGCCAAATAGCGGTGGTCCTTTAAATCAGCTATAGCGGAGCTATACCCGGCTATTTCATATCTTTTTCGGATAATTGTACATGATTCCCATAGCGGGTCATTTAGCGGCACCCTACTCAAACCGCTATAGCGGAGCTTCTGCTATAGCTGGCTATTTAAAACTTTGATTTAACTTGACCAGCAGAGATTGTGAAGCCATGAAGCCGACAAGTTTACCGATGGGATTATTGGAGAAGATTACAAACAATTTCTCCGAGGAGCAACTACTTGGTCAAGGTGGATATGGAAAAGTTTACAAGGTAAGATTGATGACTATTTTATGAGTTCTACAGTAGAGAAAAACCTCAATGGAAGTTTCATTAATTTGAAGTACAAACAACAACAACAACAACAACAAAAACAACAACAACAACAACAACAACAACAACAACAACAAAGTCTTTCACTCCCAAACAAGTTGGGGTAGGCTAGAGCTCAAACCCATAGAATCTCGCGACCAACTCATGCTTCGGGCATATGGATAGCAAGCTTTCACGCACCTCTGTCCATAACTAATTCTTTGGTGATACTTCAACCCTTCAGATCTCTCTTACGGACTCCTCCCGTGTCAAATTCGGTCTACCCCGACCTCTCTTGACATTGTCCTCATGCTTTAGGCGTCCGTTATGCACTGGAGTTTCTAGAGGCCTGCGATGAATATGCCCAAAACATTTCAGACGTTGTTGAACAAGTTTCTCTTCAATTGGTGCTACCCCGACTCTATCTCGTATATAATCATTCCGTACTCGATCCTTCCTCGTGTGGCCACACATTCATCTCAACATACGCATCTCCGTCACACCTAACTGCTGAACATGTCGCCTTTTAGTCGGCCAACACTCAGTGCCATACAACATTGCAAGTCGAACCGCCGTCCTGTAGAACTTGCCTTTTAGCTCCTCCTCACGCCTAGTAGTACTGAAACCGCACATCATGTACTCGGTTTTAGTTCTGCTAAGTCTAAACCCTTTTGATTCCAAGGTTTGTCTTCATAACTCTAACTTCCTATTTACCACCGTCCGACTATCGTCAACTAGCACCACATCATCCTCAAAGAGCATACACCACGGGATATCTCCTTGTATATCCTTGTGACCTCATCCATCACCAACGCAAAAAGATAAGGGCTCAATGTTGGCCCCTGATGTAGTCCTATCTTAATCGGGAAGTCATCAGTTTCGACATCACTTGTTCAAACACTTGTCACAACATTATCGTACATAACCTTGATAAGGGTAATGTACTTCGCTGGGACTTTGTGTTTCTCCAAGGCCCACCACATGACATTTCACAGTATCTTATCGTAGGCATTCTCCAAGTCAATGAACACCATATGCAAGTCCTTCTTTTTCTCTATGTATCTCTCCATAAGAAGTCGTACCAAGAAAATGACTTCCATGATCGACCATGAAACCAAACTGATTTTTGGTCGCGCTTGTCATTCTTCTTAAGCAGTGCTCATTGACTCTCTCCCATAGCTTCCTTGTATGGCTCATCAGCTTAATTCCACGGTAATTAGTACAACTCTAAAGATCTCCCTTGTCCTTGAAGATTGGTACTAATATACTCCGTCTCCACTCTTCTGGCATCTTCTTTAACCGAAAAATGAGGTTGAAAAGTTTGGTTAGCCATACTATCGCTACTAGTAAGGTACACATGCATTGCACGCATGAGATTTGGCAACCAAATTATAAATAAATACCACACTACAACATATAAGCTTGAGTCATATATGCATGATGTAGATATTCGTTTAATTCTTATAGTTCATCTCATTCAAAATCAATTAGTTTTATTAAAAAGTTAATTTATTTTAAGATTCATGGAATTGTGCATAGTAAAGCATAAAGTAAAAAACAAATAATGACAATTCATTTAGAAAAAAAGTTGGGCAATTATGATACGGATGATTCTAGAACAAAGGAGAAGTGCTTGTGTTTTGAGATTTGTGCATTATGCTTAAGTTCAACCATGGAATCTTCTAGATTGTACATGCGGCAGAATCTGGTGGAATGTAGATGATATCCAATGGCTAGTAGTGTTCAGATTTGCCATCTCTGCACCGTCAGATTCGCTTCATCCAACGACCATCTTTCAAAGTTATTCGCATACTATATATGGGTATAGATGTCCCCGAGGCCTTTTCACATCTCATTGGGGATACAATCAGGGTCCATCACCTTGCCTCCTTTCATCATTTTTAAAGCCTCCTTAACCTCAGACTCCTGGACTCGCCGCACAGAACGCACGCTGGTCTCATTAAATGAGTCATCCAGTTCGATGGTAGAAATCACAATCTCCCCATTGAACAGCTTGTCGAAGTACTCCTGCCATCTATGCTTAATCTCCTCGTACTTTACCAGGAGTTGGTATGCTTCATTCTTGATGCATTTGACTTAGGCGAACATCCTCCGTCTTCCTCTCGCGGATCTTGGCCATCTTATAGATACCCCTTTCGCCTTCCTTCATGCCTAGCCGTTGGTAGAGGCCCTCATACGCTCGACCCCTTGCTTCACTGACAGCTCGCTTTGCGACCTTCTTCATTAATTTGAAGTATTTAATACAAAAAAGAATCAACAAGAAACTAAAACTAAAATGGTTTCTCAATTCTGCCACACACTCCTCAGAAGCCAGAAATGTCAGCTGCTTCTATTTTGTCTACTCAGGAATAGTTTTCTGAGTTCTACTTGTTGACCATGCGAATTTTTTGAAATGCCCATGATCATTTTTTACAAAAGGAAGATGACCCCCCGGCCTCTGCATCTGGGAGATGCATGCAACCATTTTAATAATTATTCATGACGACCTTACAAAGTAGTACATCAATATGTGTGAATTCGACATCTTGGCAACATTTGTCGCTACTCCTATCCACTTGATGAAGGGATACAGAAATGCTGAGCCGAATACCCAGACCTCTCACCTAAGCCTAACATCTCAAGCCGAAGGCCCCAACCAAGCCACATACCAGGTCTGGGGCACAAACCGGTCCAACACGCTCTCATGGGTCATCGTCGTCGTCTTTCATCGATCCATCTTCAGAGCAGGTACTGATGCAATGACCTTGCCAGGCATGTCGTCGACGCTGCCACGGCCCCACCGCCTTTCCCTCGTCCATCCAGACACATACGTCATCGAGATCGAGCTGCACCATGCCGCCAATACTCCTCATTGTCGACACGGTAGATCCAACGCCGTTCCTCCTGCCAACCTCCACACCGTTGCCGCTGCTGGAGCTGTCACGCAGAGCCCACCACCCATAGTACCTCTCCCCGTACCTCTCCCCTGAATACCCAAGCCTTCCAAGACAGCGCCTCCATGGAGGAAACGATGTGCAGGGCCCCGCCGCCGCCCAATCCAAGACCGATTTTGGAATTTCCTCCGGGAGCGGGTCGGAGGTCGATAAGAGGGACCTCGGGTTCGCCTCCAGGGAACTAACGACACCAAAGTCGTCGCTGATGCTAGGTCGAGCTAGCCGACCAAAGTTTCCTCCGGTCCTCAACCTGTACCGCCAACCTCTATTAGCTCCGGATCTAGCCACGAGCTGAGACACAAAACCTACGGGGGAAGAATGCACCATGGGGCTCAACCCACCAAATGGAAGATAGAGGAGAGAATCTGGCGCAGATCCATCCAGGCGCCAGATCCAAAAGATCCGACCCGGGCAACGACGAGCACCACCACCCCGCGCTGGCCGACGGCGTCCGAGCACCAGATCACGAAGGATCTGACCCAAACGCGATGACTCACGCAGCCACCAGATCCCGGCCCTCATGTAGCCGCCAGTCCGCGTCGCGAGCGTGGACGCCAGTCGTTGAAGCGTCGCACACGCCGCAGCTAGGATCCGCCCTCAGCACCACCGCACCCATGGTAGTCCTGCACCTCATCACGAACAGGCCTCCCGCACCAGCCAATTCGTGCGTAGGGGAGATAGGCCTCGTCGCCGCCCCTACTGGCCAGGCTTCGCTTGGCGGCACTGCTGGCGGTGGGGGGGAGGGGGTAGGCAGGGAGAAATGCCCGACGGTGTCTAGGGTTTCCGATGGTCGCCCACGGGGGTGGACGAGGGGGTCTAAAAAAGATGGATGCCAAGACCTTCTCGAGTTCTGGTCCAAATGCCCGTGATATGCCCATGCATTTTGCAAGGATGAAGAAACACTTGCAACTGATGACAC
Organism: Triticum dicoccoides; assembly: GCF_002162155.2. Lineage (NCBI taxonomy): Eukaryota > Viridiplantae > Streptophyta > Magnoliopsida > Poales > Poaceae > Triticum > Triticum dicoccoides. The sequence goes on along the minus strand of NC_041383.1, from coordinate 816,819,558 downwards.
ATGGGTCGAAGGCGCACCACGAAACGAGCTAGTGGCATAACTGCAGAAAACTAACCAAAAATAACTACGGGTGTACAGGAGGGCTGTAAAAGGCACCACAAAAAGACAAACCATGAACATAGCTCATGTTTGTAGATGGGGCTTCAATTTGAAAAAATATGGCTCCTCTACTCTCAAAATCTTACTATTCTGAATTATTCAAATACCCTATAAGAAGCTAGAAATGATCTCCCTGAAGAAAGGCATATAGAACTTATCTCTGATATCAAAGAATGCTTCATCAACTGATGAATTTGTTGTCATGTGTGGACATATGTAATCCCAACAAGCCTTTGCAAAAGAACAGCTCCAACAGATTCATCTTTTATGACACATAACCAACAAAGAAAGCTTCATACTTACATTTTCTACTTGTCCTCATATGATTGATGTTCAGTACTGTTGATAATACATCTTGAGTAGGGTGTGCATGACGACGGACAAGAGATTGCTGTGAAGATGCTCTATAATACCATACAAACAATTGATGATGTACAATTCAAACGTGAGTTTGAGAACCTTATGGTGTTAAACCATCCAAATATTGTACGGTTAATTGCCTATTGCTATGAAACACAACATCAATATAATAGCGAGTTGCAAGGAGGCATTATTTTTACTGAAGAAAAACATAAAGCACTTTGCTTCGAGTATATGCCCATGGGAAGCCTTCAGAATCATCTGTCTGGTATGAGGTCATTCCACTTCAGTCTTCAAGTATACTAATACATAGTACTACCTCCGTAAATAAATATAAGAGTGTTTAGAGCACTACTTTAGTGATCTAAACACTCTTATATTTGTTTACGTAGGGAGTAGTTATTAAGCATGTGAAGAAAAATGTCATGATGTGTGATTCTCTCTTTGTATAATAAATTTGCAGATGAATGTAGTGGACTTGATTGGCAAACACGTTACAAAATTATGAAAGGGTCTTGTGAAGGTTTAAAATACCTTCATGAAGGATTGGAAAAGCCATTTTACCACATGGACATAAAACCAGAAAATATACTTCTAGATGTAAACATGTACCCAAAACTTGCAGATTTTGGGTTGTCCAAGTTCTACAGCGAAGACCAAACCTGCAGGGTGACTCAAAGTGCTATTGCAGGAACGTTGTAAGTAAATGCCTCCTAGTAGTGAACTAATTTCTAAAGGATATATCTATAATATTTATGTCTCGATATGCAGTGGATACATGCCACCGGAATACTTATATGGAAATGTAGTCTCAAAGAAGTTTGACATATTCAGCTTGGGTGTTGTAATGACCAAGATAATTGCAGGGCCTGGCGGCCACACCAGATATGCTGAAATGGAGTACCAAGAGTTTCTAGATCAGGTAAGAAAGCTATCCCTTCAATTGGACAAATGGATAATGTTTATTTTGAATAATCTTATGACATGCTCTACAATTTATGTTGTAATTTAGCTTTACACTTGGATTACACAGGTACAAGGAAATTGGAGAAAAAGGTTGCAAGCAACATTGAGTTCTCCCGAACCACTAGAAGCACAATGCCAACAAGTGAGAAGATGCACCGAGATTGCACTGAGCTGCCTGGACATGGATAGGCATAAAAGGCCAAGTATAGCGGATGTGACAGATGAACTTAGCAAGACTGGAATTTTAATTGAAAAGATTACTTATTATGAAAAAGATCCATCACTGCCACTTGCTTCCACTTCAAATGTTGTTCCACCTGCAACATCACCTCCACCTTCAACTCCATCGGCACCACCTGCTTCCATTTTAAATGTTGTTCAACCTACAGCATCGCCTCCACCTTCAACTCCATCGTCACCACCACATTCTTCCATTTCAAATGTTATTCAACCTGCAGCATCAGCTCCACCTTCAACTCCATCATCGTCACTTGCTTCTATTTCAAATGGTGTTCATCCTACGGCATCACCCCCACCTTCAACTCCATCAGCACCACCTGGTTCCATTTCAAATGGTGTTCATCCTGCGGCATCACCCCCACCTTCAACTCCATCTGCACCACTTGGTTCCATTTCAAATGGTGTTCATCCTGCGGCATCGCCTCCACCTTCAACTCCATCATCGTCACCTGCTTCTATTTCAAATGGTGTTCATCCTGCAGCATCACCCCCACCTTCAACTCCATCCGCACCACCTGCTTCCATTTTAAATGGTGTTGAACCTGCAACAACACCACCCACCATTGGATCTTCAACACCACATCGGCATCCACCTCCTGAGATTAGTTCTGTTATACTTGCACCAACACCACCAAATGGTGGCCTCATGACACTCTTACGTGCGTACATCTACCAAAAGCTCAAGATCACCGAGCGCGTCAACAATGGTGCATGCCCTTTATACATTTCATCTACCTCAATTACTCTTACAAATCAGGGGCATGGTTTGCCAAAGTCCACCTGCCTTTTGCACGGTTAATTGCTTCGAAAAAATTGTTGTTCATGGA
>NC_041383.1:816807586-816816921 GCF_002162155.2 Triticum dicoccoides | reverse complement strand
AGAGAGAGAGAGAGAGAGAGAGAGAGAGAGAGACCCATCCTGTGTTGTAGCCTGGTAGGCCAGCAGGACTCTGATTAGCATCACCTGTGCCTCTTGCCGAATGCCGCTTATGGGCATCATCTCCCGCTACACCCAATGGTGGCTGCCTGCGGCTTGAGATAACCATCTACCAGCTGACAGGTGTAGTTGCATACCTGGAGCACAGGGACTCGCGGAGGATCATTCCAATGAAAAAAATAGCGTGCTACAGCAAAATAGCGGTGACCTTAAAATACGCTATTAGCATGCAATATCGCGTTATAGTGTGCTATTAGCGAGACATTGTACACTAATATATTTAGCGAGACAATTTTCAATACGCTATACCGTGCTATTAGCGACGCTATAGCGCGTTATTTTTTTCAGTGGATCATTCCCTTACGAGGTCGGTAATGCGGATGGCGTCGAGGGCAGCCATCCTCTAGCTACCTGTGGTGACTCCATCTCGAACTGTAGATGCGACAAGAGACGGAGGAGCTCGACCCTCTGATGCCGCGTGGGGAGGAAGAGATTGACGCCAGGGGAAGCGGGCGCAGTGAGGAAACGGACGGCCGGCCGCGGTAGCACATCGAAGGAATGGGTCCAGAGCGAGGGGGGGTGGCAAATTTTTTTTTTGCTGCATGGCTATATATATATATATATATATATATATATATATATATATATATATACCGCTGCACAGAATAAATATTTCGGCTCTGTTTACCTATCATTGTGCATGTATATTTATATATTGCCTTTTTTCACAGGGTATGTTCGGGAGTTCACTTACCGGGAATTGGCGTCTGCAACACGTGACTTTGCGGACAAATATAAGCTTCGAAATCGTGGCTATGGCGATGTCTACAAAGGTATAGTGAAGCTGCAACACGAAGAAGTGTTTGTGACTATAAAAAGGAATAACTACGACACGTCAGATGAAGCGAGGGCTAGCTTTAAGGAGGAGATTAATATTATGAGCCCACTGAACCATTGCAACATTACACGTCTTGTGGGTTGGTGCAACCAAAGGAAGAAACTCTTGCTTGTCTACGAGCAAGTGGATGATTATTGCAACCTTGAGGATCGGCTTTATGGCCATGGTGCTAATGTGGATGCAGAACGTTTTGGTGCAAGGCCTCCAGGTTCAAGTCTTGACCTAGATTGGCGGAAAAGGTAGCTAAACACGAATATATGTTCCATATATTTTATTTTATTTTGCAAAAAGATATGTTCCAGTTCATCAAAGTAACTTTGGTATGTCCTTTAGATTAGTTTTCTTTAGAGAAATATGGACAAACCCCTTGTTTGAGAAAGAGGTCAGGATTGGTTATGTGACAAAGAAACTAAGAGTTTACAATCTTCAAACTTATTATCTGACAAAGAATGAATCGTTGGTGTTTCAGGTACAACATACTGCTTGGAATAGCCTCGGGTCTTGAATACCTCCATACTAAATGTGTGAAATGCATTGTGCATAGGGATATCAAGCCATGTAATGTGGTACTCGATAGGAACCTCAATGCTAAACTGTGTGACTTCGGGATTGCGATGCAACTCACCCATGACATAACCTCCTGCGAGACGGACAACATCATTGGGACACTAGGTTACATGGACCCAACATACATACGTTGTGGCACAGTAAGTAGGGAATCTGATGTCTACGGCTTCGGTGTGCTCTTGCTTGAGGTTGTATGTGGTCAGAATCCGATTATGATTTACAATCCCCCGAAAAACAGCCTCATTGAGATGGTCCAGGAATGTGGTCGGAGAAATGCAATTATTGATGCAGCTGACCAACGGTTGAGGGGCGAGTTTGATGAGGAAATTAAAGGAGCGTTGTTGATCGGGCTCTGGTGTGTCGAAGAAAGACGTGATGAGCGTCCAACTATCCAAATTGTGTTGTCGCGATTAATAGGCCTGGCTGCTAAATCAACTTACGATAACCGCCGTTCAACCGAATTGTATCATGAGGTGTGAGTCTTGACACAAGCAGGTAAAGATGCTCGCATAGCAGCTCACGTAGTGTGTACAACAATGAAGTTCATCACTGAAGCTATTTCTCTGTTATTGTTAACCGTTTGAAATCTCGCGGCTCAACAATGGGATTTATCCAACATTGTGTCTCAAATCATGTAACCTATTCAATTATGCACTTGTATTTATCTCATGATTCAATAAATCATGTTGTCATTGTCGTTAACATTCTAATTCAGTCAACTTTCTTGGCCTTTTTTATCTTGTGCGGTGTTAATAATTTACCTATGTGAAATGCATGTTTGGAATAAAGGACAGTAGCAATGAACCAATTAGAAAATCTTCCATTATACTGAACAATTAGGAGAGCTTCAAGCCTTCAACCAACAGACTTTTTAAAAAGCAACTTCAGCCAACAAATAAGTAGCAAAATGAAAACAACAGCTTGCATGGATGACACAAATGATTTTTGTTATAAATGGATTAAATGGAGTCTTCCTCTAGAACTTCTGAAGAACAGTAACAACAGCAGTACATTCAGCAACGTACAAGGTTTGCAAAAACTGCTACAAGAGAAACCACAATTTCGTAATCAGAGAACTTATCTCAAACCGTTGACCCAAAATGTGTGGAACTCGTTTTTTTGAACGATCACCGGGGGGGAGAGGATCCCCACCTGAATATATTGCTCAAAAGCTGCCAAAGCCAAGAGTGACCCCTTGAGCTTTGGCTGATCCAGTTTATAAGGGAAACCGGATCGAAAACCTAAACAAGCTGACCCCGTTTATGAGGGAAACTGGGCCGAAAAAACCGTACAGGCAACAAGGTTACAGAAGATGAGAAAAAAATGCCACCCAGGAGAAGGCATGGCCTAGCTAGCAGGCAGAAAGACCAACACCACGAGAGACACAAGTAGATGTACGGTGTTGTCAAAGGATCACAATACCAAGATTCTGCAAACAACCTAACGCATCACACCGGCGTGCGTATCAAGCCCCACGGCACAACAGAGGATCAACCAAAACCAACGAGTGCCAAACTAAACACGAACCTTGACTGGGAGATCCGCCACGGGCGGTCGAAACGATTAGCAGGTTGGGGAGGTATCATTGCTTCGTCATTGAGCAAAGGTGAACCAAGACCACACCAAGAGCCCGAAGCTCGCTGCAGTACAACGGCAACCATGGTAGCGTCTTGAGAAAGCACGGAGGTCGCCCAAAGGGCAGCTGAAGAGAAAAAACATGAAGAAAAACACAGCCAGCACAACCAGCACAAAGGGGGCCTCAACTTCCATCTTCATCTGACCAAGCAAGGGGAGCCTTGAACGTTGGCCGTCTGGTCGCCACCCAACAACACCCGCAAGGAGAGAGGTGTCGTACGGGAACGAAGTGGTCCGGGGAGGAGCACACCCCGCTAACCCGGCTTCGGAAGGAAGAATAGTAACCACACCAAGGGATGGTCGAGCTCACGAGGGGGGAAAATGGCCGCCCTACGGCGCCAAAGGCACCGCCGCCGAGCCCCAATGAACACCACCGAACAACCACCGTCGATCCAAGCTAGTCGCACCACCTCCACCACTACCACCGCTGGTCCCTCCGGCTAGCTCCTGCTCCAAAAAATGATGCCCACAAGAGGGGAACGACACAATGCGCCGCCATCATCCGATCTGAGAGAGCATAGATCTAAGGTTTCCCTCGGAGCAGGAGATGGTAAGGGAGAGAAGAACATCACCACAGCAGCGCCTTCAAGAAGGCTCCGACGCCCGCAGACGCCGCCGCTGCCGGCTCCGACCATAGTCAGAACAGACTTTCGCCTGGCATCGTCTTCCACTCCACCGACCAACCCAGCCAGCCCCACCATCAGCCGCGTGACAGAGCCACCGCCACCAGCCACAAGCCGTCTTCCACACACAGCCGTTCCCCCGAGACGAGCTTCCACCATGTCATCGAGCATGAGCCACCCAAACGCCGAGATGCTGGTTGGGCAGGACCAAACCAGCAGGGACACATATCTGGCGACTCATGGGCTGGACGCACTCCACCGCCGTAACCTCCGGATGGCGAGCACCAGAGCCAGCAGCAGCCGCGCCGCACACCAGATCCAAACCGACCGCGGTGCAGAGCAGCCACATAGCAGACGAACCGTAGCCGCGCCAGCCGAGGAGGCAGATACGGCAGCGCGCCGCGCCGGCCGCCAGCCACTTTCCAGACAGCAGCACCGCCACCGCGTCGCCCACCGCAGCGCCTGAAAGACAGCCCCACTACACTGGGCGCCTCGAGCCTCACCGACGGGAGAGACAGACCATCGTCCGCCGTCCCTCGCCACCAGAGACACCACCACCCACCTTCTCCACGGAGCGGCTCCCCCCACCAACCTCCAGCCACGGCCATGGCAAGCCGAGCCGCCGCCCCTGCTTAGGCCCGGATCCAGACAGGAGGAAGCCCCTACGAGCCACCGCCAGCCTCCCCGAGCCGCTGCAACCGCCTGGACCACCACCGGCACCACTCGTCGCGCCCAAGCCGCCCCGAGCTCGCAGCCTACGCCGGGCGTGCACCCAGCCGCCGCGTGAGCCTCTGCTGGATCTGGCGTCCCGCGCCGCCCCGTCCGAATCGAGAGGGAGAGAGAGCAGGCCCCGCCGCCGCCGGCACCGAGCAGGCTTTGCCCGGCGACGCCCTCCGGCGGCGGCGGAGGAGGGGGAGCAAGGTGGGGGAGGCCTGCGGCGGCGGGTTGGGGTTCCTCCCGGGTCGCCCGCGGGGGCGCCACGGGAGGGAGAGCAACGGGAGGGAGAGATTTTCCTTTTTTTTTTGTTTTTCACTAGCAAAAAATGCCCGTGCGTTGCAACGGGAGAGATTTTTTTTTTGCATGTGTGTACTCCATAAAGTATGGCTCAAGACCTCCGTAGGTCCACACCATCTTTCCTAACATCATGCCCACCTATGTCACCTCTTAACCTCCTGCTCTCATCGACAGTGGTCACAGTGTGCAAGACAATGCACGCGAGTAACACAAATACTGATAGAAATGAGTAGAGTGTGTTTTTTCACATAACTTCATTAAAAATAATAATAAATAGCACATAGGTAATCATAGTATATACCATCAAAATTCACAGCCTTTAATATTGTGTAACCGTTTTCTCCGGCTATCAAATCACTTTGATATTATTTTAAAAGCTACATCCTTTTGATGGATGTATGTGTACAATTGAAAACCCTTAAGAAATCCCATAAAAAAACCTTAAGAAATTATTGACATTTGTCAATGTTAATACTTTTCCCTAATAAAGAATCGAATCATTGCACGACCGGCAAATTATATGTATATAATATATGATTGAATTAATGTTTTATTACTCATACCATTATTATTTACTCTGAAATATAAAATTAAGTTATTAAATTTTGATCTATCTATAATTTTTTGATTTTTTTATAATCAAACTGCATGGTCATGTGCAATTTTCTTTTTTGAGAAGGACCATGTGCAAATTAGTACTCTAGCAATCCAACCACGTAATTTGAATTGACCCCGTAAACTTAGAATTTTTTAAGCAAACACCATACATTTGGATGTTTTTTTTTAGATAAAGTACACTTGGATGTGTTACCACGGGCCAGCTACTTGGGCCTGACTAACCTCGCAGGAAGCCGAGCTAACACCCACCTATGGCCCAGCCGCCCCACCGCTTGGGTACACACGACAGCGTGCACGCCTTATCCCCTGATTCCCCCCACCGCTGAAATCTTATCCTGTCGTCCTCTCGTCTCGATTCTTCCTCTCCCTCTCACTGTCCTCATCTTCATTCGCCACCGCTGGGTCCTGCCGCGAAGCTTCCCGCCGTCCGTGCGCTTCGATGCTGCGCTGGAGGAGGCAAGCCGGCTAGCTTCATACTGTATTGACGGATTTTCTATTCCTCAAGGGGCCGTCGTCCTCCTGACGATTGGATTGTACTTCTTCCTGCTGTTCCCTTCCTCTGGTTGTTGATGCCTCAAAGCAGCCGCTGCTTGTGTGCTTAAGTTGTTCCTTTAGCCTTCCATTGAGTTTAATCTGTTCCCTTCTCTGCTTGTTGCTGCATCAAGCAACCGCCGTATATAAATTGATTCGGTTGATTACAAAGCAGCGAGGTGGTACTATTTATTTTGATAATAAACATATTTCTTCTTACGGCAAAAGCACGCAACCGCACTCGTTTCTATCCTCCCCCTTCGCAAATCCTCCCTTTTTGCCACTCCAGTAGCCCGGCCTCCCTGCCTCCGATCGCGCCTGGAGAGGAGCTCCAGCTGTGCCACGAGCAGGCCAGCCCAGGAGCTGTCGCCGCCCCCTCTCTCCTCCTCTCTCTCGGCTTTTACCTTCTTCTCTCTGTTTCTAATCTTTGTTTTCTATAGGGAAGTCACCGTGGAACAACCCCGCCGCCTTGGAGCTCGCCCCGCCTCCGGCCAGCCATCTCTCCGTCGGCCTCATGCCCCTCCGCCTCGATCCGTCCGCCCCACCGCCGGATCCACGCCGGAGCAGCCGGAGCAGCCGGATCCGCCGCCCAGACCATCAACCAAGAGCCGCCTCTTGCCTATCCTACGGTCGGGAGGAGGACGACCGAGAGGAGCGCCCATTGATCTGCCGCCTGGGCCGCCTTGGAGCACGCCCTGCCTCCGGCCCGCCACCTCTCTTGTTAGAATAAATCCGAGGCCACCGTTGATCATCCGAGGACCAAGACCAAGCAATCACACGAGGCACGACACCGAGATTTGTTAACGAGGTTCACCGATATGGCTACATCCCCGGGGCCTGACTACGGGCGCTCCTCCCCGTGACACCGCTACAATACCGCACCCGGTCGCCCAGTACACCGGCACATGCCGCCGGCTTCCCCTGCGTTCTGGTGCTATTATGTTGGCATAGGTTACATCGTGTGTCTACCCCCGCTATATATGAGAGGCCTAGGATACAAGTGTCCTACTAGGACACGACTCCACATCCTATGTAAACACGATACAACTCATAGTCCAACTGTAACCTACCTTGTACACTATATTCGACACAACTCTAACAAACTCCACCTTGGCGAATATACTCCACCACCCTGGATTTGTCCATGCGTCAAACTTCCATGTACATTGGACTTGAGCTTATCCCATGAGTACCGCTGCTACCCCAAAGACTCCATGTGACTCCACCTGCAACTTGTAGTCTCTTCTTTTCTTGACCACAGTCAACACTCGAGCAAAATTAACTTCTTTGTCACTCTAGTTTGTGCTCCCAACTTCCAGAGTATCCGTCCAACGCCATCACACACTGATCACTGACCTGCGTGAAAGTGAACAACTCACATATTGGGTGTCACACAAAAAAAGTTACCTGAACTCAACATCACCGCTCCTTTCTTGACCGCCTTTCTGAAACATGAAGGAATTTCACCATTGCTTGTAGTCATCCCGAGTCAAATTCGCAGTTGTCTCACCACATGTATGACCACCAGAGCTCTGGCCCGTCTCCATGTCCCGTGCTAACCGCACACCTCACCGCTATTACCGCGTCGAGCCTCCGCTGTCCTGGTCGAGTCTCAAGGGTCGCGAAACCCACACCACTCAACCCCCACTGCAGAGTACCACCGATCATCACCGACCGATGACGAGTTTCACGCTTCCATCAGACCACTGGGCTCCAGTCTGAACTACGTGTCACTCGCTTTTTTCCCGTTTGCTGAATAGGCTTCGACCCCGTCAACTTACGCCGTAGCCCCTCAATCCAGCTCCACCTTCAACATGACTCCATGGTAGATGATTAGTCCACCCCTGCGCCTCATCGACTTCAAGCTCCGTGTATACACCACCTTGAATCAATCCCGCGCCATAGTCTTGTCGAAGCCACACAAGCCCTCGGGGCCTGCGCCACGTGTTTTCACGCCCAGAAGTCGGTCACCATCAGCATCACGCTCCTATGTCGTCGTCGCCGATCCCACCACCGTCTTCTGTACCAACCGACATCCCAGTCGATCCGCCAGACTATCTAGTCCGATCCAGCCGAACTTGTTCGACTGTAACGACACGCTTCAAGGCTCCCAAATCATCTTCCGTGAATTTTCATCCATCACATGATAATTCCATCTTAGCTCACATGACTTCCCGCAACGCCTTCAAACATCTCTGTTGTGCCCACAATCTTTCAACCGTATCTGCCATAACCCAAGGTTTCAGTTCCATTGAACTTCTCCACCTCAAACCCGATGCCCAATGGCGTCACGATTCTTCGTATGGCTAACCTTGAAAAATAACTGAGCTTCTACACGCAATGCCCAAGTACTTCAAGCAGAACCAAACATGGTATGCTTCCATGTACTAGTTGCAATTCAACTTGGCCTTCACGTGATGTGCTCTTGGCTCAACCCCGATGATGCTGTTGCTTTGCCCCTGTGCTTTCCGATGTACCGCCGTATCATGATCTGATGGATTTTCCCTTCGGTAGATTTGATCTGCTGTTGCCTCTCTCCGCATCGAACACGAGGACTCGGTCCTTCTTTTTTTTTTCCAAACAAATCTCCCGAGAATCAGTCAAACATGCATCGTAGACCTTTCACGCAGAGCCTGGCCAGCTCCTTCCGTGCCTGGTCCACCAGCACAACACGTGCACGCACTAGCTAGCCCCGCCGGACCAGCCCACACCGCAAGTGCACTTTGGCCTCAGCCGCCTGGCCTACCACGCGTGCGTTTGGACGCTCGCCCGATCGATCCGCTGATCCTTCGCCGCGCGTCCCTTGCTGCCGCAACGCGTACGCGTGCCTTCCGCAGCCGACGCCTGTTGCAACCGCTGCTTTCAGATCCCGTCGAGAACTCCGCTAGCTTCCGATTGCTTCTGTTCCAATCTCGTCAAGAACCACGCCGTTGTCGGCTGCAATCCCAGACTCAATACTTCCTCTAGATCAACAATCCACAGCCCGCGAACAACCTAGCTCATGACACCACACTGATGGAAAAAGGGCCTTTGGTCGCGGTTCGCAACTGCCATTAGTCGCGGTTGCGCAACCGCGACAGAACGGGCGCGACTAAAGGCCCCCCCCTTTAGTCGCGGTTGCTTAAGAACCGCGACTAAAGGCCCGTCCACGTGGGCGCCAGGTGGCCGTCGGGGCGGAGGACCTTTAGTCGCGGTTCTTCTGGCCAACCGCGATTAAAGGCCGCCGCAGGTTTAGGGTTTTAGCCCCCCCCCCCCTCCCTTAAACCTGTTTTCTGTTTAATTTGTATTGTTTTATTTCTTTTGTGCTTTATTTTAATTTTGAAGGAGTTTCATATATTCTACGGTACTACATACATGCATATGAATGTACAATTTCAAATAAATTTGAAATT
>NC_041383.1:816804327-816805105 GCF_002162155.2 Triticum dicoccoides | reverse complement strand
GATCACCCGCCGGACGTTGTGGACTGGGGGGCGGCGTCGGCTGACGTGACGGAGGTGTAGGTGAACCGCCACCACCACCACCACCACCACCACCGCCACCGCCACCACCACCACCGTAGGGGGGTGGACTTGTTGTCCTTGGCGCCTCGCCTGGAAACTTGATAAACTTCTTTTGCCATAGAATGAAATGGCGCTTGACATCTCCAAGTCTTTTCTCCCCTTCAGGTGTAGCAATGTCAATCTCCAGGTCCTCAAACCCTTGGACTATGTCCTCCACCGTGACACGAGCATAGCCATCTTGAATGGGGTTGTTGTGGTGGAGTGCTCCAGGTAAACATGGTAAAGCACTGCCGATGGCTACCTTCATGGACATGTTCCCGATAGGATAATACAAATGACATTCTTTCATCTCCTTTATATCGTCCACGGGGTAGCGAGGATGCTCCGGTGAAGTAATTTCGACCACCAGAGGCTCCGGTGCAGTAATTTGGACCACCAGAGGCTCCGGTGCAGTAATTTCGATCGTCGGTGCATCTGCACCAGCCGGTGGGGCCTCCGTGGAAGCCACGCTGCTTCTCCGCTGCTGGCTTCCGAGATCCGCTGGATGATCTTCATGCTGCACCCGAGCTGCATCTCTTTCGGCTACTAGTACACTCATGGTTTTCTTCATCACATCCATTTCCGATGCCAACCGCGCCACAACATCTGCTTCCCGATCCATCTTTCTCTTACGGCTTCTGTAACCGTACGGGTCATCGTTCTGGGGGAACCCTATTTT
>NC_041383.1:816788630-816801766 GCF_002162155.2 Triticum dicoccoides | reverse complement strand
CCCCAACCGCGACTAAAGGGTTTTGGCGCCGCCTCCGTTCCCGCGCAGAAAGACTCTTTAGTCGCGGTTGGGGAGGCGGACCGCGACTAAAGGGTACCCTTTAGTCGCGGTCCGCCTTCCCAACCACGACTAAAGGTCTGTGCTAGAACTGGCGCGGTGCGGTGCGATGTTTAGTCCCACCTCGCTAGCCGAGAGGCTTCGACAGTGGTTTATAAGCGCGGCTGCGCTCACCACTTCGAACTCCTCTCAAATGCAGGCTTACGGGCCTATTCAGTTACTATGTGCCTGTGGGCCTACTCGGCCTTCTGCGGGCCTGAATCCTGGCCCTTTAATGGGTTTCTAGTCGTATTCAGGCCGTGGTGGCCCAGTAGGTGGCATATTTTCTTTTTTTCTTCCTTTTTTTCTTTTTCCTTTTTTCTTCTGTTTTTTTCTTCTGTTTTTTTTATGTTTTTCTTCTGCTTGTTTTTTTCTTCTGTTTTTCCTTTTTTCTTCTGTTTTTTTCTTCTGTTTTTTTCTTCCTTTTTCCTTCTTTCTTCTTCTTCCTTTTTCCTTTTAAAATCAGAAAAATAAAACTAATTCATTTTAAAATCTTAAAAATACAATTATATATCAAAAAAATCAGAAAAATAAAACTAATTCATTTTAAAACCCCTTGAAGGTTTGACAAAAGGTTTGATACAATAAATTATTACACATCATTTCTTCCCTTGTGTCCCTGCTTGCTTACGATTGTGCCGTATCCATGGAGCATCCTCATCATTTAACTTAATGCTTGGGTCGGTGTTCACTTTGAAGGGCGGAATTTCAGCAAACATATTATAATCTTCTGACATGTCTGTCTTGTCCTCCACTCCCACGATGTTTCTTTTCCCTGAAAGAACAATGTGGCGCTTTGGATCATCGCATGATGCACTGACCGTTTTCTTATCTTTCCGTTTCCTCGGTTTGCTACTCATGTCCTTCACATAGAAAACCTGAGCGACATCTTTCGCTAGGACGAATGGTTCGTCAAGGTAACCAAGATTGTTGAAATCCACCATTGTCATTCCGTATTGCTGGTCCACCTTTACCCCACCTCCTGTTAGCTTGAACCATTTGCACCGGAACAAAGGGACCTTAAAGGAGGGTCCATAGTCAAGTTCCCATATCTCCTCTATGTAACCATAATATGTGACCTTTTGCCCATTCTCGGTTGCTGCATCAAAGCGGACACCACTGTTTTGGTTGGTGCTCTTTTTATCTTGGGCGATCGTGTAAAATGTATTCCCATTTATCTCGTACCCTTGGAAAGTCGTTATAGTCGAAGATGGTGTCTTGGCCAACATGTACAGCTGATCTACAACATCATTGTCATTCATTAAATGTTTTCTCAACCAACTGCCGAAAGTCTCCATGTGGGCCTTCCTAATCCGGGATTCAGGCTTCCCCGGGTTGTCCGAGCGTAAAATATTCTTGTGTTTCTCAAAGTACGGAGCCACCAAGCTGGAATTGGTCAGTACAGTGTGGTGTGCTTCAGTCAGAGAATGGCCGTCCATACATATCGTTGATTTCCTTCCGATCGTGCCTTTTCCACTTAGTCTCCCCTCGTGCCGCGATCGAGGAAGACCAATCGGCTTAAGGTCAGGAACAAAGTCAACACAAAAGTCAATTACCTCCTCATTTCCATAGCCCTTGGCGATGCTTCCTTCTGGCCTAGCACGGTTACGAACATATTTCTTTAATACTCCCATGAACCTCTCGAAGGGGAACATATTGTGTAGAAATACAGGACCGAGAACGAAAATCTCTTCGACTAGGTGAACCAGGAGGTGCGTCATAATATTGAAGAAGGATGGCGGGAACACCAACTCGAAACTGACAAGACATGGGATCACATCGTTCTGTAACCGTGGTAGAATTCTGGATTGATTACCTTCTGAGAGATTGCATTGAGGAATGCACATAGCTTCACAATGGCTACTCGAACATTTTCCGGCAGGAGCCCCCTCAAAGCAATCGGAAGCAATTGCGTCATAATCACGTGGCAGTCGTGAGACTTCAGGTTTTGGAACTTTTTCTCCGCCATGTTTATTATTCCCTTTATATTGGACGAGAATCCAGACGGGACCTTCATACTGCTCAGGCATTCAAAAAAGATGACCTTCTCTTCTTTGGTCAGAGCGTAGCTGGCACGACCTTGAAACCATTCCGGATGCCGGTTATCAGGGTCTTTCAAACGTTGCTGGTCCTGCCGTGCTTCCTTTGTATCATTTGTCTTCCCATACACGCCCAAGAAGCTTAGGAGGTTCACGCAAATATTCTTCGTAACGTGCATCACGTCGATTGCAGAGCGGACATCTAGGACTTTCCAATATTCTAGCTCCCAGAATATAGATTTCTTCTTCCACATGGCTGCGTGCCCGTCAGCTCCCTTCGGAACTGATTGTCTGCCAGGACCCTTTCCAAAGATGACTTTCAAATCCTTGACCATATCAAATACCTCAGCACCAGTGCGTTCCGCAGGCTTCGGCCGGTGATCTGCCTTGCCGTTGTAATGCTTGCCTTTCTTTCTTACTGGATGAATTTTCGGAAGAAATCGACGATGCCCAAGGTACACGTTCTTCTTACAATTTGGCAAATGTACACTTTCAGTCTCATGTAAGCAGTGCGTGCATGCATTGTATCCCTTATTTGATAGTCCCGAAAGGTTACTAAGAGCAGGCCAATCGTTGATGGTTACGAAAAGCAACGCTCGTAGGTCAAATTCCTCTTGTTTGTGCTCATCCCACACACGGACACCACCCCACAGCTGTAAAAGTTCATCAACTAATGGCCTTAGGTACACATCGATGTCGTTGCCGGGTTGCTTCGGACCTTGGATGAGCACTGGCATCATAATGAACTTCCGCTTCATGCACAACCAAGGAGGAAGGTTGTAGATGCATAGAGTCACGGGCCAGGTGCTATGGCTGGAGCTCTGCTCGCCAAAAGGATTCATGCCATCCGTACTTAGAGCAAATCTTATGTTCCTTGCGTCAGCTGCAAAATCTTTGAACCATCTGTCGATCTTTCTCCATTGCGTTCCAACTGCGGTGTGTCTCAACTCCCCGTCCGACTTACGGTCCTCTTTGTGCCATCGCAACAACTTGGCATGCTCTTTGTTCCTGAACAGACGTTTCAACCGTGGTATTATAGGAGCATACCACATCACCTTGGCGGGAACCCTCTTCCTGGGTTTCTGGCCCTCAACATCGTCACCAGGGTCATCGCCTCTGATCTTATAACGCAATGCAGTGCATACCGGGCATTCATTCAAATTCTCGTATTCACCGCGGTAGAGGATGCAGTCGTTGATGCATGCATGTATCTTCAGAACCTCTAAACCTAGAGGGCAGACAACCTTCTTTGCTTCGTACGTACTGGCGGGCAACTCGTTATCCTTTGGAAACATATTCTTCAACATTTTCAGCAAGTTTTCAAATGCCGAGTCAGCTACACCTGCCTCTACCTTCCATTTCAGCAAATCCAGTGTGCAGCCCAGCTTTTTCAGACCATCATCGCATCCGGGGTACAGCGCCTTTCTGTGATCCTCTAACATGCGATCCAAATTCTCCCTCTCCTTTTCAGTTTCGCAGCGTCTCCGTGCATCAGCAATGGTCCGACCAAGATCATCAACGGGATCATCACGTGCCTCTTCTTCACCTTCCCCTTCACCTTCAGCATCCTCCATGAAAGTATCACCGAAATGAGCAAGATAGCTTTCATCGATGAAATCATCCCCTTCTTCATCTTCTTCCATTATAACCCCTCTTTCTCCATGCTTGGTCCAACAATTATAGCTTGGCATGAAACCGTGCCGAAGCAGATGCATGTGAACATCTCTTGAGGAAGAGTAACCCTTCTGATTCTTACAGATAACACATGGACAGATAACAAAACCACCCTGCTTGTTCGCATTAGCCACTACGAGGAAATCTTTCAAACCCGTAGTGAACTCGCCGGAGAGTCGGTTACCGTACATCCATTGCCGATTCATCTGCATTATTATAATATAAAATATATAATTAACCATCATGCATTTGTTAAACTAACTAGCTACAAACAATATAAATTAAACAATGAACTGCACACATGCATATTTTATCAATGACACACATGCATGAAAGGTTCAAGTTGCTAACCGCGATCGAGAAGGAAAAAATAAATGAGGAACCTCAAGTGTGGCTCCAACACTTCATATCATGTTTGTTTCACCCTCTTAGGGCATTTCATCAAACACCTTGTGTGCATAAAAGGAACCAAAAGCAAACCTACACCCCCTTGTGAAGCTTGTGAAGAGAAGTGGCACCAAATGGCTAAGTGAGCGTGCTGAACTGGTATATATAGGGGAGGAGCTTTAGTCGCGGTTGGCCTGGCCAACCGCGACTAAAGGCCTTTGCGCACCTTTAGTCGCGGTTGGCCTGGCCAACCGCGACTAAAGCCCCTCACGTGCACCAGCTGGCCACCGAGCGCCCTGGGCCCAGGCCTTTGGTCGCGGTTCGTCTGCCGAACCGCGACTAAAGACTTCATTAGTCGCGGTTCCTACAGTTTCGCGACTAATGGGGCTGGACGGAAGCCTCTTTTTCTACCAGTGCCAATTGTTAGAATAAATCCGAGGCCACCGTCGATCATCCGAGGACCAAGCAATCACACGAGGCACGACACCGAGATTTGTTAACGAGGTTCACCGATATGGCTACATCCCCGGGGCCTGACTACGGGCGCTCCTCCCCGTGACACCGCTACAATACCGCACCCGGTCGCCCTGGACACCGGCACATGCCGCCGGCTTCCCCTGCGTTCCGGTGCTATTATGTTGGCATAGGTTACATCGTGTGTCTACCCCCGCTATATATGAGAGGCCTAGGATACAAGTGTCCTACTAGGACACGACTCCACATCCTATGTAAACACGATACAACTCATAGTCCAACTGTAACCTATCTTGTACACTATATTCGACACAACTCCAACATCTCTGTCAGCCTCGCGCTCCTCCGACATGATCCGTTTGCCCCGCCGCCGAATCGTTTTTCTTTTCAGATTAGCCACTTTTAAAAGGACTGCGGGTTGAATTCACATACATAGAGGGAGTTTTTTGCAAAATCGCCGACGACGTACCACCAGAAACAATCGCTGCTTTATTAGTAAAAAAAAGGTAAAGATAAAGATGTGTGGAACTCGTCAGACTTGACTAACGAATCAGGTGCTCAGTATTAAGATTTGACCTCAATGAAACAAAATTTGACCCCCTCTAACTGACAATATGCCCAGACGTTGCATTCGCCACCAAGCTCACTACAGATAAACCAGACAAACCACTCTGATTTGGTGACCCACCAAGCTAATCCTCAAACGAACTGACTAACTAGGGAATCTGATGTCTACAGCTTCGGTGTGCTGATACTTGAGGTTGTATGTGACGAGAGACCTAAAATGATCCTGATTGGCGATGTCGAGAAAGATAGCCTCATTGAGAATGAGAAGGTCCGGGAATGTCATGAGAAATGCAATTCTCAATGCAGCTGACCAGCGGCTGAGGGGGGAGGTTGATGATGAGGAAATGAAAGGAGTGCTATCTATCGGGCTCTGGTGTGTCGAAACAAGGCATGATGACCGTCCAACTTCCAAATTGTTTGTCCGAGTTATTTAGCCTAACGGCTGAAGCAACAAGCCCAGTGCGTGCTGATGAGAGTTTCTGTGAAGTTCATCATTGAAGCTATTTCCCTGTTTATTGTGAACCATACTAGCAGATCCAACCATACTAGCAGATCTTGCCGCATGCACCAGTGAGGGTGATTGTGTTAGTACTTTAGTATAATTCAGCGATGTGTTAAGTTTGTTTTCGCCCCTATGAGGTAGTGAGCATAGTAGAACGCAGCAGTTCATATTGGTTACGTGTAGTTGTCTTAGACACAAAACTTCAGACATACAGCCTTGTTCTAAATACATATTGTACAGGTACTTATCTTACAACAAAGTAGTATGTGTAATGAAATGTTGCAACAGATGTAGACATTTACGGCCAAGTTAACAATTTATCCTCTTCTCTCCGGTGGCTATGGCCACATGCATCCCCCAATCTGGCTACCTAGCTTGCAGGTTCAGTTCTGATGCATCTTAATACTATTAGAGTATATATTCGGTTTGTATATTTGGTAGTTCAAATTGTAATCTATCTCTACTATCCTTGGCCCCCAAGTTTTGTATCTTATATAAACAGCCCTTTGAGGCCCTAATACATATTCAGAATTCAATAATCTTCATTGTATCCGTCGCCTAGGTTATCTTCTCCACATAGCCTCTCCGCCGGCCCCTCCACCTCTTCCGGCGCGGCCTCTCTTTACCGCGGCCGAGTTCAACGCCGCCAGATCGCCATCTGCCTCTTCTTCCTCCTTCAACCCTAGTTCCCTTACCCACCACCAATATGCCCTTCCGCCACCACCAATCTCTCTAGCAAATACAATTGCCGATGTTGCGCCGTTCATACCCATCTCGCTTGACCTGGCTGCCCACAATTACTACCATTGGCGCCATCTCTTCCACATCCACCTTGGTCGCTGCGGTCTACGCCACCATATTCATCCATCCTCTGTGCCGCAGCCTGCCAATCCTCGTTGGGTGAAGGACGATCTCACGATCATCCAATGGATTTATACTCGGATCTCCACCGAGCTTTTCAATCTTGTCTCCAACGACGATGCCACTGCAGCCGATCTTTGGGCCGCCCTTCAACAGTTGCTTCAAGACAACTCCGACGCCCGCATCAACGCTCTCCACACCGAGCTCCGCACCATCACCCAAGGAGACTCCCCGGCCAGCGGATCAAGTCGATCGGTGATGAACTCCGGCAACTTGGTGATCACGTCGACGACCGCGTTCTTATAAACGCTCTTCTCGTCGGTCTTGGTGAGCAGTTCGAGAAAAAGGTGGCCTTCATCCCCATGTTGCGGCCCTACCCGTCCTTCGGCCAGGTCCGCTCTCTCCTTCAGCTCGAGGCTCAGAATCAAGCTCGCAAGGCCACTCGTCCACAAGTGTTTCACGCCACCACCAAGTCTTCGGCGCCAGCTCCATCCACTTCGTCGTCGGCCCCTGTCCAGCCGCCTCCAGGCTCGCGCCCGAGCCCTAACTACCGCGGCAAGAATCCCGTCCACCGGCCGCCCCAGCCTCGCTCCGCCAGCTCCTCGGCGTCATCATCATCATCGTCTACACCGGCATCTACTCCAACGGCATGGCACCAGCAGCAAGATCCCTGGACCGGGCTGGTTCAGGCGTGGCCCATGCCTTGGTCTGCTCCGTCTCCTTACGGCGCTCCTCCAGCATACACGGGCGCCTGGAGCCCGGGCCATCGTCCTGCCACCGGCTCCCCTGGTCTCCTCGGACCCCGACCGCCAGCTCACGTCTACACCGCCACTACTACACCGACCACGCCCGGCGCCCCCGTGCTTCCGCCCGGCTACGCCCTGGTTCCCTATGCGCCCGGTGCTCCTTCGGCTCCGTCACCGTACGCATACGGGCAGCATGCACCAATGAACATGCCTGCTCCCTCTCCTACGACCACATCGCCGAGCTGGGATCAGGCTACTTTCATCGCCGCCATGAACAATTTCACCCTCAACAACGAAGGTACGGATTGGATTTTCGATTCTGGTGCATCTACGCATATGTCTTCAACTATGAATTTTTTGTCAGCTTGTTTCCCTTCTTCTTTTTCTTCCATTACCATCGGTGATGGTTCTACTATTCCTGTCTCTTGCACCGGTGATTCTTACATCCCCTATTCTTCTAACAATTTTCTTTTACGCAATATTCTTGTAGTCCCATCCTTAATTACTAATCTTATCTCCGTTCGTCAGTTTACCATCGATAATCAAGTTATTGTGGCCTTTGACCCCTTTGGTTTATCTGTGAAGAATCTGACAACGGGGGAGGTTCTAGCTCGGTACAATAGCACCGGCGATCTTTATCCTCTTCATGGTGCCCCCACTTCCACTCCTCGCGCCATGCTTGCATCAGTTCATCTATGGCATCGTCGGCTTGGTCATCCTAATAAAGCTACACTATCATCATTGTTACAGGAATTTTGTATCCCTAGTTCTAGTGTCCCTCATGATTCCTCTCTTTGTAATGCCTGTCAATGTCGCAAACATGTTAGACTACCTTTAGGTACATCCTCTACTATTAGTACTTTTCCTTTTGAATTGCTCCATTGTGATCTATGGACCTCTTCAATTCCTAGTGTTTCTGGTTACAAATACTATCTTGTAATTCTTGATGATTATTCCCATTATGTTTGGACCTTTCCTCTCCGAGCCAAGTCCGATGTACACCCAATTTTTCTCAATTTTCGTCAATATGTTCTAACCCACTTTGGTCTTCCAATACGCTTTATTCAATGTGACAATGGACGAGAATTTGATAATACTCGCAATCGCACTTTCTTTCTTTCTCACGGCATACTTCTTCGTTTTTCTTGTCCCTATACATCTCCTCAAAATGGCAAAGCAGAACGCTCTCTTCGTTCCATCAATGATATTCTTCGCACCTTGCTTATTCAAGCTTCTCTTCCTCCCCGTTTTTGGGTTGAAGCATTACGCACTGCCACACTTCTTCTCAATATTAGACCAACCAAAACATGTCCTCTCTACACTCCCTTTCAATCCCTCTTTCTTTCCCATCCCGACTATCTTTCCCTTCGCGTTTTTGGTTGTCTCTGTTTTCCCAACATCACTTCTACCACTTCTCATAAACTAGAACCTCGCTCTTTACCCTGCATTTATCTTGGTCTCTCCGATGATCATAAGGGCTCTTGCTGCTTTGATCCCTCATCCGGCCGTGTCATTATTTCCCGTCACGTCGTCTTTGACGAATATACCTTTCCCTACGCTGCCACACAAACATCATCCACAACCCAACCTTCCTCTGTTCGTTCTTCATCTCCTCTCCTCCCTCGTCTAGCTCCTACCTCTATTGTCCCGGAGCAACAACCACCACCGCATCAGTCTTCCATGCCTCCACAGTAGCCTTCTGCACCGCCCACTTCTCCTTCACCACAGCCTTCCGCGCCCCCCACTCCTCCCTTGACAGCAGCTTCCTCTCCTCCCACGCCCATCTCCCCTATTGTTGCTTCTCCTTCTTCCTCTTCTTCCTCCACACCGCCTCTTCCATCTAATGCCGTTCCTATAATACCTCCGGCCAATGATCATGTCATGTGCACTCGTGGTAAGCGTGGCTTTCACCTCCCTACACGACGTCTTAACCTCACGGCCGTTCCCACTATCTCCCCTATTCCTACATCTTATAAACGTGCTCTTCTCGATCCTCTTTGGCACTCTGCTATGCGTGATGAGTTTCATGCTCTTCAGCAAAATAACACCTGGACTCTCGTTCCCAAACCACCCGGTGTCAATGTTGTTTCCGGCAAATGGGTTTTCCGTCATAAATTTCATGCTGATGGTACTCTTGCTCGTTATAAAGCTCGTTGGGTTTGTCGTGGGTTTTCTCAGCAACACGGTGTTGATTTTGATGAGACTTTTTCTCCAGTTGTAAAACCTAGTACCATTCGTGTTGTTCTCAGTCTCGCTGTCTCCTCCTCTTGGCCGATCCATCAGTTAGATGTTAAAAATGCCTTCCTCCATGGCACTCTCAATGAAACTGTCTATTGTCAACAACCTTCGGGTTTTGAGAATTCCTCTTCTCCTGATTTTGTTTGTCTTCTTCACAAATCTCTGTACGGTCTTAAACAAGCTCCTCGTGCTTGGTTTCATCGCTTCACCACCTTTATTCACACAATAGGTTTTACCGCGTCTAAATCTGATTCATCTCTCTTCATTTTTCGTTCCTCCTCCCATACTGCCTATCTTCTCTTATATGTTGATGACATAATTCTCACTGCCTCTTCTGATTCCTTTTTACAACACATTATATCTTCTCTTAATCGTGAATTTTCCATGACTGATCTCGGTCCTCTTCATCACTTTCTTGGGATCACTGTCTCCCGCACTTCATCTACACTCTTTCTCTCTCAACGCCAGTACATTCTTGACTTGCTCTCTCGTGCAGGGATGACTGACTGCCAACCATGTCGTACGCCGGTCGACGTTGGTACCAAGTTGTCGGCCAACGGTGAACCTTTTTCTGATCCTACTCTATATCGCAGTATCACTGGTGCTCTCCAATATGCCACACTCACTCGTCCTGATATATCTTATTCTGTTCAACAAGCGTGCTTATATATGCATGATCCTCGTGTTCCTCATTATTCTCATGTCAAGAGAATACTTCGGTATCTCAAAGGCACTATTGATCATGGTCTTCTCCTTAATTCTTCCTCTCCAACAAGCTTGACAGTTTATTCTGATGCAGACTGGGCGGGTTGTCCAGATACTCGACGATCTACATCCGGCTTTTGTGTTTATTTGGGTGACAATCTTGTTTCTTGGTCTTCTAAAAGGCAGGTTACAGTTTCCAGATCGTCTGCAGAAGCTGAATACAGGTCTGTTGCTCATTCTGTGGCCGAGGCGGTGTGGCTCCGTCAGCTTTTGGTTGAGCTCCATCGACCAATCGAGCGTGCAACTATTGTTTATTGCGACAATATTTCTGCAGTCTACATGGCGTCCAATCCTGTTCAGCATCGACGCACCAAGCACATCGAGATTGATATTCATTTTGTTCGTGAAAAAGTGGCTCTTGGCGAGGTCCGTGTGCTTCATGTTCCTACCACTGCGCAATTTGCTGATATTTTCACCAAGGGGCTCCCCGCTGCAGCATTCACTGGCATTCGCTCCAGTCTCAACATTGTTACACCTGATGTTGACACTGCAGGGGGGTATTAGAGTATATATTCGGTTTGTATATTTGGTAGTTCAAATTGTAATCTATCTCTACTATCCTTGGCCCCCAAGTTTTGTATCTTATATAAACAGCCCTTTGAGGCCCTAATACATATTCAGAATTCAATAATCTTCAAATACATTTCATCCCACTCCATCTATATTTCGTGGATCTTATTTCATCGTCCATCACTATGATGTTAATTCATACAAACTCCGTCCCAAATTACTTGTCTTGGATTCTAAGACAACTAGACAAGTAAATTGGGACGGAGGGAGTATGTTCTAAAATGGTTGTGTATAATGGTTTAATTCGTACCAGCACACAGACAACCATTGCAGAAAGGTCACACTGTGAAGCCATGGAGCCAACAAGTCTAACGATGGTATTATTACAAAAGAACACAAATAATTTCTCTGAGTTCCGACTACTTGGTCAAGTGCATATGGAAAAGTTTAGGACCTGAGAAGTGGCACATATGTGGCACGAACACATGACAACTCCAAGCGTTTTTTATGGAAAGTTTACTGATGCTCGGATGGCAACTTCTTTTCAGATGGTAAGTTTCGGTTTCTTTTGTGTGTGTGTGTGTGGTGGTAGGGGGGGGGGGATTGTTTCTTTTCCTATGGCAACTTTAGTTAAAAAACACGTCAGGGCCGAAGTGCTTCGAGCCACACGTGTGACACTTATCATTTGAGAAAGTTTATAGGGTAAGATTCTCGACATTGAGTTTCTACTAAAAAATGTTTCTGACTCGTAACAGACAAACAAAACATGATACTTCCTCCGTCCCAAATTACTTGTCTTAGATTTGTCTAGATACGGATGTACCTAACACTATACATTTGTATCTAGGAAAACTTAAGATAAGAATTTGTCAAAGATACATATTGGAGAAAGGTCATACTTTGAAGCCATGGAGGTTGTATTTTAGTTACATTACCAAAAAAGGCTTTCGCCCCACTTTATAATAAAGCACCAATCAACAAGCATCCAGTATAAACACACGCCACGCCACCACAACACATGCACACACCCAGGACAGGATACATAGGCGTTGAGCGCAGCAACACCACCCCTAGCACTACCGCCCCGAAAAGATGAAGCTACATATGACGAACCGTGCGCTCCAAGGCGGCGCCTTCAGGAAGGATACGACGCCGGAGCGCCGCCACCGCCAGATCCAAGGATCAGAGTTTCCTCCAGAGCCGCATAACGGGCAATGAGAGCCACGACGACGCCTTCAAGAAGGGAACGATCTTCGCCGCCGCCGGTCAGTCCGAAGATAGAGCAGGTTTTCACCTCGGCAAACATTCACCGCCATCGAACGCCTCACCCCGGCAACCATGCTGCCTAAACGACCATGATGACCGGGCAGCACCAAGGCACGGGCTCTACCCAAGAGCACCGCGCTACCACCACCAGGGCCGCCGCCCCAGCATCCAGGACCTCGACACCACCTCACCCGAGACCCGCCGCACCCCAACGAAAGAGACGAGCGGAAAGGTCCCACCTTTCATGCCCCTGGGCAACCCCAGCGTCGAGATCCAATAGGTCGGCCAGAATTGGCATCCACCGACCTGTCCTGCTGCCCTGAGCGTGAGACGAGCTCGGTCCTGCAGCATCGAGAGGGTGACGAGGTCAGTCCTGCTGCACCATGCGTGAGACGAGCTCGGTCCTGCTGCATCATGCGCGAGACGATCTCGGTCCTACTGCACCGGGCGCGAGACCAGCCCATTGACGGGAGTAGCACCCGGGCGACGAGGAGATGGGGTGAAGGTCAAGACGGCCCGAACATAGACAAGCCGACGCCGAAGAAGCCAGGCGCTGCCGCGGCAGATCCATCGAGCCACCGAGAAGCCGCCACGACACCGGTAGGCCACCGCCGAGATCTACCCATGCCGCCGCCCACGGCCGGAGCAGCGGCCACGCTCGGCTGCTGCCCTACCCGCGTCGCCCGGCGAGCTCCAAGCGCCGGAGCCGCCGGGCACGCACCACCGAAGCCAGGCGCCACCGGCCGGCCCCCGAAGGCAGATCCGGCCGGATCCGCCAAGAGACCGGCCGCGTGCACCTCCCGAGACGAGAGCACCGCAGCTGCCCCGCCGCGCGGGGAATGAAGGACGCCGGAGTGCCGCCACCAGCAGGCCACCCCGCCACCCCTCGAGACCGCCGTCATGCCGGTGGATCCCGTGGACGACCATCGCCGCCACTCGAAGGGGCCGCCCCGCGCCGGCGCCCATAAGAGGACGGGGAAGAAGGGCCCCGCCGCCTCCGCGCCCCCCGGG
>NC_041383.1:816787266-816788314 GCF_002162155.2 Triticum dicoccoides | reverse complement strand
GGAGGAGAGGGGGAGAGAGGGGGGAGCGGGCCGGGACGAGAGGCATGCGAGCGGTGGCCGGCCACGGCGGGGAGGCTAGGTCGCCCGCGGCGGCGGGGGTGGGAACCCTAGCGGAGCGGGGGGAGTGAGTTTTGTGCTGATAGTTAATACATTTTGAGTAGGGTGTGCGTGATGATGGACAAGAGACTGCTGTGAAGCTGCTTTGTGATAATATGCAAACAATTAATGATGAACAATTTATACATGAGTTTTGTAACCTTATAATGCTAAAGCATCCAAACATTGTATGGTTAGGGCATCTCCAATGACGACCTGCAAATTTTCTCCCATATCCGTTCACGGATACGGGGAGACCAGTCAGCAGAGACGGATGCGGGAGGCCCCAATCCAACACTGCACGCGTACATTTCAAACACTTTTTCAACAAACCAGACGAAAATCATGCAAACACAGCGTATTTCATATAAACCAGATGGAAATGCTTACATGTTGGACAAATTTTTAACTAAAAACGACATCGTACTAAGATAAAACTAGTCTACGACAGGCGCCGGTGGATATCTTCAGACAACATGGATGCCGTTGAAACGTCTAATGTCGGCCACTGCGGATCTTCATTGTCGTGCCCATGTCCGGCAGCCGTGAGCCCCGGAGGTATATGCTTCAGCGCAAAGGGTGGCTCACTTTCCCACCGCTCATCAGAGTGGAACCGTCGATTGATGCTTCAGTCGGAGGGGAAGGGTCCCTACGCTGCGTAGATGAAAGTTGGTTTTGAGTTAAGGGGACGACGGTGGCCCGTGAGAGGGCAAGACACAAGTTGTGTACGCCGGCGTCGCCTCGGTAGTGGCCTTCATGGGACCCAAGCGGCGGCGGCCTCCTGTCTCCTACTTCTCCTCGATGATGACGGTGGGTGTGGACATGTTGCCTGCTACCTCGTCAATGTCCATGCAGCCGGCTTCTTTCTCTGCTGGTAGGGCGCGGTCCAGGCACGAGAGGGGCGGTGCGACACGGCGTCGTCCACGGCAGCCACGATGCCCGTGCTGCCGTG
>NC_041383.1:816785258-816787089 GCF_002162155.2 Triticum dicoccoides | reverse complement strand
GCCACTCCTCCAAGAGCTGGCTTGGAATGGCAAGCTGCTAAACCACGCACCGGCTTGGGGGTGGGAACTTGCTCCGCCTGGCTAGGCGAGGGAGGTGTAGCAGCGAGCTGCCTCGCTCGTTTCCAGCGGCCTCGACAGGCCATTCAGACAGCTTTTATGCTGGATAACTGCTCTTCCCGCTCGTCAAAGGCCATCAAAAGGATGGAGAAAGTGGTGTGGAAGGAGGAGTTGGGGAGGGACGGAGTGGTGTGATTCTTGCTCGGCGTCTGGCCTGCTTTAAATAGCGGGCGGACTGGAGGAGCTTGTCTGGCGTTGTGTTTAATGCAGACCTGCTCATGAACAAACGTGTCGCCAGAGTAGGTTTATGCGATTCCACGCGGGTTTAATGGAGGCATTTGAATACGGCGAGTAGGTGTGTTCTGCTGGGCGTGCAGCGGGCGGCGCTCCCGGCCGGCTCAGCCGCTTCAATGGCGGATGTAGTGAGAGGTTGAGCGCCAGGGAGCAGCAGCCCGACCTCCCGATCCAAGCGATCGGCGAATTTTCCTTTCACGTAAAAAAATTAGCGATCAATCAACAGCCTGAACGATTCCTTTCCTATTCTGTTGTACTGTTCGTTTAATCCATCAAGGTCCCAGCCCTCGTTGCTGGCCGTCGACGCGGCGTTGATCTAACTGCGTGTGTTCGCTTTCGTGCTTGCACGCATGTGTGGACTCACATGACATGGGCTTCGTCCTCCTTCTAGGCCGGCGGTTTCCTTGCGTGGTTGTTTTGCTAGAGTACAAGCGTGCTTGCGCCTGTTATCATGATCTGTGCCGGTTTAGTCTAACTAGTATAACTAGTCGCCAACCCGTGCATTCGTACAGCCTAGTTATTTACTACTTTTACATGATAATCTATATACCATATAACTATTTGTTGTGTAAAATTATATTGATCGCGTCCCATTTTAAAAGTTGTAAAGGATTCGGAACTTGGGGATTCATGGGAGAATGCATTTCCACTAATTAGTTAGTTGGATGAGAACACAATAGTTATAAGATGTCACCAAAAATAGTTAGTGTGCTAGGATAACTTCACATTAATTCCATATATGATTTTACACTCCTTTATAATATATAAGGAAGTTTGTATTTATCATTTATCTCATTTCAAAAGTATAAAAAGTTGCCTTACTTGTTAGGTCATATAATTAAGACAAGAGGCAAACTAGCGATTACGGTTGTCCACATAGATTAAATTATCTCGGTCGTTAATTTTAAATATTAACGGTTAAGATTAAAAAGATGTAACGTTACATACAAATAAAGTTACGTGAAACAGTTTGGCATGTCACGTATGTCACTTTTAGATATTAATGATTAAGATTAAAAAGATGGAATGCTTTTTTTTATAGAATCTATTAAAAAGATGTAATGTTTACATACAAATAAAGTCATGTGGAGCAGTTTGGCATGTCACGTACCTATCTCCATGTCTCACACGGCTTTTCTATTAAAAAGAGTTGTCCAGAACAATCACACGTGAGCTTAAAAAAACAAGCACACGTAATCGTAAGATGCCATTGCATGTTACGGCTGCCAACTAGGAAGACTCCGGCCACACCAAATAATGAACAGTCCGCGTACGTGCCTAGGAAAGTACAAACGTATTACGTGTTGGACAACGACGACCGCGACAACAACTGCAAAGGAGCCTGCCGTGGGACGGGACGGCAATAGCGTGGCGAGTGGTCGCTGACTTGCGGTTGTGGGCTGTGGCAACACGATCAATTTGACTCGAGGAGTGAAGGCAATCAATGGTTTAGGCAGACACAACACAAACAGTGGCGGAG
>NC_041383.1:816768634-816784944 GCF_002162155.2 Triticum dicoccoides | reverse complement strand
TACGACAGGTATACGTGACTGGGGATACAATCGTACGTACGCACATAGTCGGCCCCCCCTATCTCAACGTGTGTATTTTAGAGAAAAGAAAAAAGCCCATGTGGAAGCCCATTAGCGGCCAGATTGGCAAATTCCTCCGCTCGAGTCTCGTGAAGTTCCGTTCTCCATCCGGTGATTTGATTAGCGTGTACCTGAGATTAGGCCGCGCGCGTGCCGCTGTATACCTTTGCCGCCATTGGCGCCTCTGATCTCCTTGCTCCGCTACGCAGGCTACTTCACTCCTGCCAACGAACTAGGTTAACACATCATACTTTATATTAACCTCTCAATTCTTATCTTGCATCAGTTTTATACATCAGATTTTAGTTAGTTTTGTTGTATTGTTTGAGATGCTATGAAGAGTTTATGTCTTGCACATGTTTTATACATATCGGCAAATTATCTTGTCCAAATTCGTATTTGTGATGCAAAATTTTCCTATGCGGAACTAATGCAATATAGCCAATATTGAATATTTTATCAATATTTTTGTTCTTATTGACGATTGTAGAGGCCATTTAAACAAATACAAATGTAATATATTTTTTGTATCTTCGAAGGGGAACCTTATTCTTCTCCATTCGTTCCAAAATATAACACGCATTAGTTTCTCTAAAACAGCAAACTTCTCTAACTTTGACCAAGTTTGTAGGGAAAATATCAATGCCTATAAGACCAAATCATTATAATGAGATTTTTCATGAAATATATTTTCATCTTTTTCTTTCTTTAAAATTGATATGTTGGTATATTTTTCTCTAAACATGGTAAAATGTAGAATTATTATATTTTGAAACTGAGGGAGTATAAGACTATTTTCTGCGGTATTTTTTTGTCTTCTTCGCTTGGCCCCCCCTATACCAAAATCCTGGCTCCGCCCCTGAACACAAACACACACACACACACACACACACGTACGTATGCATGCATGTGCATGTGAGCAGGTGCCCTGAGTCATCACTTGCCAACATGAGTATGCTAATTGATTCTTCATGTGGCCTCAAAATACAATCAGGATATTGAAGTTAGTCAATGTGGCTGTAAAGGGAGGTAATATACAATCCAAAGAGACTACACATGCATAGATGGATGGATGATACTCGGCAAGAACGTGTATGCGCAAGTAGAGAGGCACACGGCACATACCTGTATATTCTCTACACGAACTATTACAAAACGTTCTCCAATACGCACTCGGATGCCCAGTGGGAGCACGATAGCGACCATGATGCTCAATAGGTCGAAGTAGACATGAAAGCCCTCCAATACACTCGACAACCAGCAGGACCATGACAACAACCATGATGCTCGGTATATCAAAGCAGACACAAATGTCCTCAAGTACGAACAAACGGGCGGGAGCATGACAGCTGCGCCATGATGGTCCGTAGGCCGAAGCTGGCAAACACAGGGCATATTGGGTACCCACGACGCCCGGATACCCAAAGGATGGTGATGAAGCAATGGATCAATGGAAGGCAGACAGGTGACGCCGAAGCCAACAACTTTTCATACTTCCTGCTTACTCTTGATAGCTTCCTTACTTTTACTACATAACTCACATCTTCCTTATGTACCACCAGTTCTAAACAGTATTGCTAGAACATTGCATGTACTCTACTCTCTCCGTTCCTAAATATAAGTCTTTCGAAAGATTTCAATAAAGAGTACATATGAATGAATATAAACAAATTTTAGATAGATTCACTCATTTTGCTCCGTATGTAGTCCGCACTAGAATCTTTAAAAAGACTTATATTAAGAAGCGGAGGAAGTAATAAGGACGAAACAACTTAAGGAATCCAATAGGGATCGTGGGCAATGGACAATGTGGCTGCAGATGAACCAATACATATATATACATGTCTTTGCCTTAAGGTTGCAAACCTGGCTGAGTAGCATTAATATACCTCAAAAAATGGAAAATCCAATATAACTCAAAAAATGGAAAATCCAATATGAATGTGGAGGTCTTATATTTCAACTATTTTGATCCACACCACAAATTGGTATATGAGCTTCTAATTAACTATGACATATGTTCAACCACAGAAAAAACTATGATATACTTTCAATCATATATCGACATGGAACTCTTTACCATACAACAATAATCAATTTGTGGGTGTCTGTCTATATATATAAAGTAATTAGTTTGTTTTGCGGGAAGTTAGTTTTGTTGATATACCATCACTAAATACTTGCCTATCTTAAATACTGAGGTGATGATGCACGTGTGTCTCAGATCTCTTGACGCATACTGAGGTAGGCAGTCCAGGTTGCCGGTAGCTGGTGATCAACTTGGGCAAGAGGACCCTGCCTGTGGTATGGTTCAGTGTCAAACACTAGCTCTTCCTGCTCGCTCTCAATGATCATGTTGTGCAAGATGACACAGCAGGTCATGATCTCCCACATTTGATCTTTCGACCAGGTCTGAGCGGGGTACTGGACAACAGCAAATCGATATTGGAGCACACCAAATGCCCGCTCGACATCCTTCCTGCAAGCCTCCTGAATCTTTGCAAACCAGGCGTTCTTGCCTCCAGGCACAGGGTTTTTGATGGTCTTCACAAATGTCGACCATCTCGGATAGATGCCATCAGCTAGATAGTATCCCTTGTTATAGTGCCGCCCATTGATCTCGAAGTTCACCGGAGGAGAATGACCTTCAACAAGCTTGGCAAAGACAGGAGAGCACTGCATCATGTTGATATCATTGTGAGTTCCTGGCATACCAAAGAAGGAGTGCCAAATCCAGAGGACCTGTGTGGCCACCGCCTCAAGTACCACACTGCAACTGCCTTTGGCGCCTTCGTACATCCCCTGCCAAGCAAATGGGCAATTCTTCCATTTCCAATGCATACAGTCGATGCTTTCAAGCATCCCAGGAAATCCTCTTGCTGCATTCTGTACTAGGATCCGAGCAGTGCCTTCCGCATTGGGTGTTCTCAAGTATTGCGGTCCAAACACTGCCACCACTGCCCGACAGAACTTGTAGAAACACTCTATGCTGGTGGACTCGGCCATGCGCCCATAGTCGTCCTGTGAGTCACCGGGAGCTCCGTATGCAAGCATCCTCATCGCTGTCGTGCATTTCTGGATCGAGGTGAATCCAAGTTTGCCCGTGCAATCCATCTTGCATTTGAAGTAGTTGTCGAACTCCCGGATGGAATTCACAATCCTGAGGAAAAGCTTTCTGCTCATCCGATAACGGAGCCGAAATGTTCTGTCACCGTGAAGTGGAGTATCGGCGAAGTAGTCGGAGTAGAGCATGCAGTAGCCTTCGAGACGATGCCGGTTCTTTGCTTTCACCCGCCCCGGCGCCAAGCCACCTCGCCGCGGCTTTTCATTGCTCGCCAGCAGCTGGGCGAGGGCGGCGAGCACCATGAGATGCTCTTCTTCCTGGACGTCGGCCTCGGCTTCCTCCTCTAGCAGCGCGGCGAGCACTTCCTCGTCATCCGAGTCCATCGCCGAGGCAGGCAAGCCGAACACCTTGCGCCCGGTGGGCGTGTACCCGCCGCTAAACTGACCCTCCGTGGCCGGAAACGCTCAGCTGTTGTCGGAGGGGCTGCCGCGGCGAACTTCTGCTATTTTTCCGGCGGGGAATGGCTATCTACCGGCTATCTACCAATGAAGGGCGGCGGGCGGTGCCGGGATATAGCTACTGGCGGCCGAGAGCGCGGGGGCGGGAGGCAGGTCGGGGAAGAAAAGTCTTGACTTTTCACCTGAAGGCCTGGGCCAGCCGCGCTTTTCTCTTGCGCCGGAGCCCCCAAGCGCCCCCAGCGCGTCGGGTTCGGCCTGCGGCCGCCGGGCGGAAAAAAGGGCCGAACCGGCGATTTCCGTCGTCCTGGGGGCGCGATTGGGGCTTTTTTTGGCGCCGGCGCCGAAAAAGTCGCCTGGGGGGACTGTTGGGGGCGCGGCTGGAGATGCTCTTAGTGCATGTTGGACTGATGTATTAACTGTACGATTACAAATACGATTGCAACCTGCGATATCTCAAAGCCATTAAATGTGCCTACTGGAAAATCTGAAAATCCCACGAAATATAATTTGCACTTGTTTCTTCAATATAAAACATGCTGCCCGTGGCTGATGTCCTGTGTTTACCTGAACAATGAAACACCCAATATGCTATGTCAGAAATTTCTAACTCTTGTTTGGTACAATGTCTATTAGAAAAGTGTAAAGAATTTGTAGTACATCAGTGCATGCTAGCTAATCTGAATTTAGAAAACAATAATTCTTTCTCTTGTTAATAGTTTGGATTGTATGTATGTATGCAGCGGGCGTACAAACAAACGAAATCCAATCGATTACCAAAACTTCTCAAGACATGGTACTCGACATACCAGAGACGGATGTCGCGCACCGGCTACCCGTACGTAGAAGTTGGCCGCTGTCCAGTCCATCTTACCCATGAGGCCATGCCACGATCTGCACCAGAACGGCGCCCGTCGGGCTGAAGATCTGGTTCGTCAACCTGGCGCTGTTTGCACATCAAGGAGATGGACATAGTTGCATGGCCTGGTGCTCCTGTAAACCTGTTTAAGAGAGCACCTCAAGCAATAGAATCATTGAGTTCAATCTCTTCATTTCTTTCAATTACAAACACATATTCTGTTGTGTTGCGAGGAGTAATGTAGCTGTTGAGAAGAGTAACAAAGCTGGGGATTAATTCGTCCTCATCAAAGCTGTGGATGGTGAAGCACCTTCCTTTCTGCTGCTACGTATGGAACGGGCTGGCAGCATGTGGCATGGTTGAACTTGAAGCTCTGGTGATGAAGTCTTCTGGGATAAATAGAGAAAGCATCAATTGTGGAGTTTCTTTCCTTTGCAGGGATATATAGAGAAAGCATATCCAGTTGAGGATGAGAGGCATATCACGTGGGAATAGAAAGAACTTGCAGCTGCTCCATGCTTAACATCACGCCAGGAATCTCTGTTGATGAAACTAATCTTATCGTATATTAATATAAGAAAACAAAATCATGTGAACCGGGATCACCATTGATATGATCAACCAAGTATATTGAGAGATGAAAAGGAAAATCTAGCAACTTGTAGCTTAATCAGACCCAGACACAAATTTGTTTCTAGAACTGACAGATGCCCGTGCCATAAGTTCATACTCATGTCAACGCGAGAGATGAGGGCCTGACTACCTGAGAGATATATAGCCATGCAGCGCATTCTTCGTTCCATCTCATCACGTGCAGCTGGCCTCTGGCCGCTGGAACCCAGAAGTTGAGGACCACATCGAGAGAGGGCGCTGGACAATCCACGTGCAACATCGATGTATCTGGGGAGATTTTTTCTGTAAGAGTTTGAGAGGGACGTGAGAGTTTGAGAGATATACGTGACAGATTTGTTCCATGGATCTGGCCAGATTTTTTCTGTGAGATGTGGGAGTTTGAGAGAGACATACCTGAGAGATTAAAAGAGTTAGGTCATTGACACGTGGAAGAGATTTTTTTTCTCTTTGGAGATATACTAGTAAGCATGCACGTGCAACACACGTATATTATAAAATAATAAAGTATCGTCATACAATGCGAAGTATACCTATTCAGAAGTGCATGAAAAAAAAATTCACACGAGTCATAAAATTTAACATCGGAAGACCAAAAGATTAACAAATACTCCCTCCGTTTCAAAATAGATGACTCGATTTTGTACTAACTTTAGTAATAAAGAAGGAAAGGAGTATGAAAGAAGTGGACTTCAAAAAACAAACATGAAAGAAATCTTATACTCGCTCCGATCCAAATTAGTTGTCGCTCAAACCTTTGTATGTAGTAGGGAGTAATATGTTTATAAAACTATCAAAATAATCATGACTGAACATTATTTTTCTAAAATCTCCTGATTATGTAAAAAGATAGCACGTACATAGTCAAACAGGACATGTGTGTTAAAAAAAGAAATTGGACAACGTCCCACTGTAATAACATGAACCAAATGACCGAAAGGGCTACCCTAAAAAAAATGACCGAAAGGGCTATTTTGATATAATAATAAAAGAATAAGAAAGTGGACAGCGCCGGACGTTGTATATGTATTACTTTTTGTTGAGCGGCTTATTTGTGTACTGCATTCCCTTAATCAAAGTGAAACGCTATCGATCCACCTGAAAAGAGAGCTATCAAACGAAAAAAAAAATTAAGACGCCCACTCCGCCACTCTCCCTCCATCCCAGTTCTGCTCACCTTATCTCTTCTATTCGTCTCCCCACCGCTGCCGTCCATGGTGCTCCCATCGATTACGGCGATGGAGTACCTGGGCGTGCTGCTGCTGCACCCCATGAACGGCTACCTGGAGCAGGAGCTGGATCGCCTGTTCCGCTTATGGGACTCCCCTCCAGACGGGGGCGCCGAGTTCCTCCGTGCGGTCGTCGGCAACACCAGATACAACGCCAACGCTGCGCTCATCGATGCGCTGCCTTCCCTTGTGAACGTCGTGTCCTCCATGGGGATCGAGCGCGTCGACCTCACCAAGTGCCGCGAGCGCGGGATCCATGGTCACCGACGCCGTCGGTCTCGCCATCTCCGCGGTAAGGAAGATCACGCTTGGTGACCGCTATGTGCGCGCCGGCTTGTGGGAGGCCAAGGGGGACTACACGGTACACACTCACCACGCGGGTTGGTTTTAGATGCTTGCTCTTTGACTTCCGTTCATATTTTTCTATCCAACGATTGAGTGCATTATTTAGTGATACTCGTTTTATAATTGCCGAATTCGTTTCATAATACCTTGTGTCTTTAATTTAAATGAAAAATGATCGAGGATTGCTTGCATTTGGGCCTTTTGGATTGAAATCATGAATCTCATGGGATTTGCCAAAAGAAAGCCAGTTCAGATACACGGGAGAGGATTGGCTCCAGGTGCTACTTGCAAGGCAGACTGAAAAAGTCAGAACGAGGATCCTTTTGATTTGTTGGCAGGCATGGAACCTCAGAAATGATTTAATCCATGGGGATGGAAGGGGTACAGTTTCGGGATCGGTAGCTTTTCTCCGCAGACATGAGGAAGAGCTATCAGCGAATTTGGCCGTGGAGGAGTCGGACAGGGGAAAGCGATGTAATACCTTGTTCGAGGAGGTGACAAACCATACCCTAGTCGTCAAAGCTAATCACTGGACAAAACCGGCAGAAGGGATAGTAAAGCTGAATACTGACGCAGCATACTACCAAGAGTCTGGGGACAGTTGGGCTGGCGGTGTCGCGCGAGACAGCCAGGGGAGGGTCCTTATATCCTTTTGCAAAAATGTGGGAGTCCGTGCATCCGTCGAAGAGGCCGAAGCTAGCGCTGTCCTGATTGGGCTTCAGGAGCTGCTTCGGATTTATAAGGGGCCGCTGGTGGTGGAGATAGATTGTGCTGTGCTCGGTAAAGAGTTGCTTGCAGGTCCACTTCAACGATCTGCTTGCTTCTCCTTGATAACGGACATCAAGAGCTGCCTGCAACTATTCCCATATCATCAGTTCAGCATTGTGAAAAGAGAGTGTAATTCTCTAGCGCATGGTCTTGCAGGTATGGCAAAGATTTCAGGAGATACCCTGATGATAGGGAAGGTTCCTGATCCTCTTGAGCGGCTATGGCTGCGTGATTGTAATCCCAACCATGAGTAGTTTCACTCATTGGTTCTCAAAAAAGAAAAGAATCATGAATCTCATGGTGTATTCTTACATATACTGAAGACACTTAATCTGTCCACTATGTCTGCTGTGTTTGCACTATGAACCAACCAGGCAATCAGAACTTCAGAACCAAAGCACCAGTACTCAGATCCTTGCATCAATACTTTCCTTATTTATCATCTGGGAGGAATAGTCGGAGCCAAATAAATAAGGCTCATGTATTGCAATCAAAACTGCAGATGCAGCTAATAAAATCAACTGATAGTGTAATATCCCTATGAGTAGCAGATCTTTTGTTATATCTAAACAGGTCTTTGTGTTATGAATATAGACCAGATTAAAGATCTGATGCTTACTTTACTGTTAAACATAGACAAGAGGCTAGCAAATGATTGAAATGTTGCACTGCTTCAAGTTAGAAAATGCTAAAGTAGTTTGTTTTTTTGCGAAATAAATGCTAAAGTAGTTGAGGGGCTAAAACTCAGATTTATTATAATGGATAAACAATTCCCATGGTTTAACTTACTTATACATCTTGAATCTAGAAATTTTATACTCAGGAATGTATTGTGTATTGTCTATGTTATTGGACTACCAACTCTACCAGTTCTGGATTCAGATGATTGACCGCATCTTTGACTCGTAGCTAAAGTAGTCATTGTGCCACTGAAATTTATAACTCCACACATTTCACGTTAAGAATGAAACTGGTCTCCATGGTTTCAGTGATGTCTCCAGATAAGAAATTTGGAATGCTAACAAGAGATAAACACGCACATAGCAATTAAAGTGATTTTGTTCCTGCCATCTTATATTTAAGCACACTGCTCACTTGTGATGTTTTGCTATAGTAGGTTAACATGATGCATGAGTAGTCTCGTGAGGAAGACCTTTAACTATGATGTCATCTACTGTTATTTGGTACGTGCATATGCATACTTTTATTATAAATAGTGGAAACATTTCCTCTTTGATGCTTATATAGTTCGGTCTGATCAAAATCTGCAAATGAAAAAAATGTTAGATCTAAAAGTAGTCATAAATACAGCACCATCCAAAAAATAATGGAATAACACACCTGCCTCATCTCTCTAAAACATCTATGTAGACAATGTTCTTGGTGCTTTTCCCAGATTTGTCAACCTCCTTGTTTGGCTTGGCCAAAATCCGTCTCGTCTCTCTTGACACTCCCCTCGACAATGCAACATATAGCTGACCATGTGAGAATACAGGCTCGGGAAGGTAAATACCGACGTTTGGGATAGTCTGACCCTGTGCCTTGTTAATTGTCATCGCAAAACTCAGGCGGATGGGGAACTGCTTTCTTTTAAGTTTGAAGGGAAGTGAGCTGTCCTCTGAGGGCGACATAGGGATCCTAGGTATGAACACCCTCTTTCCAGCATGCTGACCACCAACAATCTCCGCATCGATTGCATTATCCTGGAAGGCTCTGATCATAAGCCGTGTTCCGTTGCATAGACCATTATGAGGGTCGAGGTTCCGTAGCAGAATGACTGGACAATTGACCTTTAATCTCAAAACATGTGGTGGCAAACCATTTGGTGTGATCGAGTTCAGAAATTAGTTGTGTAATTATTCTGCAAGTCATCCTCGATTGAGTCAAAGCTATGGTATAACTTTTCTTCGCCTGGAAACCTGGAGATCATCTTGTCATTGAGGTCATCCACATGATCGTTCTTGGTCGATAGAATTGCATGTGCGCTCATGTACTCTCTTGATCTAGCATTAGCATGGAGCGATGGAAAGACATCTTCGATGAGCTTGTTAATAGCATTTTCATCGTCGGTATAGCCAATGACAATGTCGTCAGGGAGACGCACATAGTCGTCGCCTATTGTCTCTTCTGTTTCATTACCGATCCATAAGAAGTATTCAGAGAACCAAGGATCAGCCTGTGCCCGCATATTGCGCGTGAGGCGTATCTTGCGGGTCTTGTCCCACAAATAGGATCTCAGAAGTGTAGCATCCGTGATCTGTGCTCTTGTCCCACGTGTGACAACAGGAAGGACTTGCCAAAAATCCCCACCAAAGACGACAACCTTTCCCCCAAATGGCAAAGGACACTCCATTATATCCTGGAGTGATCTATCAAGCGTCTCAACTACTTGCCGTTTTGTCATAGCGACTTCGTCCCAAATTATCAAGGACGCCTGTTTAAGCAACTCCGCTGTACCACTCTGCTTTGTGAAACTACACATGCTGTTTTCAGTGAGTTTGATTGTAATTTTGAATCTGGAGTGCGCAGTCCGTCCTTCTGGCATTATCGACGCCGCTATACCTGATGTAGCAGTTGCGATCGCTATTTGGCGCACGGAACGCACCTTTGCAAGCCAGGCCTTGTACAAGTATGTCTTCCCAGTGCCTCCTGGACCATCAACAAAGAATATCTGGCTTTTTCCGTTCATCAAATGATCCATTATGTCATTAAAACCAGCCAATTACTCATTGTTCAAACTGTTAAATAGATCTAGATGTTCTTTGTCCACTGTGACTTGCCTCTCCTCTGTTACTTCTCTGTACTCAGAGTCATAAGAACCATTGGTCTCAACCAGATTCGGAAGTCCATAGTTTCTAATATGCTTTCCCATGGATTGTAATATATCCCTGATATCTCTAAGGACCATCTGCTCAAGTGTTGCCTCATCTGATTGACTACGACGGTAATCCTCGGACATTGATGCTAGATGTTTGTCCCACGTCTGTCGGATTTCTGTTGCCTCACAAAATACCAGTATAGTTGTAAACAACCGTCTTAGGGCACAAGGCATCTGAAATGTGGCTGCCTCCGTCATGCAATCATCAAGAGTCCTATCATGCTCAATGAGGCCTAAGTGCTCGCATGCCTCCCTGAAGGAACTGCATGGCTTGCCATTTACTATTTTTAAATCATCAAATGAAGTGGCACCTCGGACATGACTTAGGAGCACACGCAAGTAGTACCTCTCTCCTTCAGCAGGGTGTGCATACACAAGTCTTCCAATCTGTGATCTCTTACTTTTTCTATTCTAACAACTCTTTTTTCCCACTATCCATCTATAATGTTCTGGAAACTCTGTGTACAGCCATTTCCGTGCTTCTGGAAACTTCTGGTTCATATGGAAGTACTCAGTAAGCATGAACTTGGAAGAAGATGGCCGAGCGACAACATCTTCCAGATTTTCACACGCTTTAAATGCAACCGTATGCATGTTTGGCAAATGAAGCTGGAGATGTAGCACAGATGGACTGACACCAAACATTTTAAAACCGAAAATCCTATAAATAGCTTCTGGAGGAGATACATAGCGTGCATCCCTATACTGTCGGATTTCATTGACGATTATTCCACCTTCATTGATGATATCCTGCTCGAATGCAAATGGTGTCCGATCATGCCCTTTGTAGATGTAGTTGAATAAGTACTTGACTGCCTTAATGCTCGAGCATGCTTCGACATTAATGTGGTAGTTGTATGTCATAAGTAGATAAGGGTTATAAGGGACTACCCATCTATTGTCCAAATCAGCTCCTATGATCCGAACCCTCTGCCCGTCGTCCCTCCTTCTATATATGGGATATGAGTCTTTCCCTTGTTGTGTGGCATCGGAAAAATCCCGCGGGTAATGAGATCAGCACTGTCCCTCAATCATGCAAGGACAACTTTTTCTGAGCTCACCACAGGGTCCGTGTAGCATGTGTTTGACAACCAGATCATGTAGAACGGGGTGTTTCTCTTTGTCAGGTATCTCTGCAGATATCACCCGATCATAGTCATTTGGGGTCGCTAACTTGCTCTTTGCTTTCATGATTAGAAGTATATGCTCATGAGGGAGGCCTCGTTTCTCAAACTCCGTGACATGCACATAAGCCGCTACTTCTCTGAAATGCTTACCCTTAGTTAGTAAGTCCATCATATATTGTTGTTTATATCTGTATACTCTTGCCACCAGGTCTGGACAGTCTTGTGGCAGTTGTCCAGGCAATAGTTTCTCTGTTATCTCCTCCCAATAGGGGTTGCAAGTCATCGTAATAAAATAATCTTGTTTGCCCCACCGCTGGACAATTGCCATTGCATCCAGGAATATCTGTTGCATGTCGCGATCACCACCAGGAAATGTATGTGGAAGCATGATTCTTTTGCCAATCCGATCACCGCGTGACTCGCCAACAACAACGGTGTCAACAAGACCCTATAGTAGTAACCAATGTTACAGAAAAACATGGAACATGTATATTTCCGTTGCATTATAACGTGTTAGAATAAACACAAGAACGTTACCTGGTAGAGGTCGGCGCGTATAACCTTCTGACTTTCTGGCTTTGAGTACCAGTCAAGCCTCATAGACTCAATCCTGATATACATGTTTAAAAGTTTCTTCCTGGCCTGCAGCTTGAAGCAGTAGTACTCCCTTGCACTAACAAATTTCCTGGATTGTGTTGCATTCACCTCATTGTCACCAAAATCCTCATCTGGGTTATCCTCGTTGTCATCTAGAAGATTGACAACAGGAATATCAGTGTGCTGGCTGATTGACACAATAAGAATTGAACAATAAGAAATGATGACTGATACCTGCAGGTAAATCAGTGGCATGGTCTTCATGTCCTACAAAATTCCCAACTTGTTCGCTTTCTCTAATCAAGTTTTCCTCTGATACATAGATGCAAACATAAGTTCACATTAATAAATAGCAAGCCTAACCCTTGTTAATGAACACATACTTGTATGTATATCAATGTCTTGGTTTCCTTGTGGTGTAGAATTATCCGATGAATGTTCGGTCCTGTCATTGTGGGGACCAACATATGGCATCCAACGACTCCAACCATTCTCCCCCGTGGGAAGAATAGGGGATAAGACAACGGGTCATAGCACCCATAGTATGCTCTAATATATAGGGGTCGTTCTCCTTTTTTTCCATGCACGACAACACTCCTGCCAAAGAAATTTTGTGGGTCGCTCCCTTCAACCCATATTGCTGCCACCTGAGAAGTCGTTGGGGCATTGTACCTTCGTTGATCGAGCTTGATATCTGTGTTTGTTGAGATCCTATACTCATCTAGATTTGGAACAGACCCAAGGCTCTTGAAAACTTGCGCATAAGGGTTAGGCTGCAGTATTCGCAGAATCTTCCGTATGAGGTCTATCTTAAGGTCTGGAGACACTACTAGGGAAAAGGCTAGCAGCAGCGCGGGTTTTTAGGCTAGCAGCAGCGCGGGTGGCCGCGCTACTAATAAGGCGCTACAGCTAACTCATAGTAGTAGCGCGGCCCCAACCCGCGCTACTACTGTTGACGATATCAGCAGCGCTTTTCGTGAACGCGCTACTATTAACTAGCTGTAGCGATTTCGCCATCCCTCGCTACTGCTATATCTTTCATCATTTTCCCACTGCCCCATTCCCTTTCAGTTCTCCTTTCACTTTCAGTTCTCCTTTCAGATACTAGATACTAGGTACTGCTAGTAGATATCAAATTCATAAACCATTACTAGGTACGGTAGTACTCCCTTCGTTCCAAATTACTCGTCGTGGTTTTAGTTCAAACCACGACGAGTAATTTGGAACGAAGGGAGTACTAGATAACAATTTCATGCATAGCCAACATGCATCCTCAAGCAGTACAAGGTCATATCAACGGCCATCATCATATGTAGTTCTAGATGATATCGACGACGATCATCATATGTAGTTCTAGATGATATAGCCACACACACA
The DNA here is from genome assembly GCF_002162155.2 of Triticum dicoccoides. Classification (NCBI taxonomy): domain Eukaryota; kingdom Viridiplantae; phylum Streptophyta; class Magnoliopsida; order Poales; family Poaceae; genus Triticum; species Triticum dicoccoides. The sequence continues at coordinate 816,771,555 of NC_041383.1, read as the reverse complement.
TATGTAGTTCTAGATGATATAGCCACACACACATATGTAGTTCTAGATGATATAGCCACACACACATATGTAGTTCTAGATGATATCGAAGACAATCATCATCATCAAGCCTGGGCGGTTGGTGTTCCTGATAGTAATTAGGATGGCCTGTCCAACACGAAGATTCTTGCCATCGAGGAATTTCTTCCACCCAACCGAGCTTAAGTGTGTGCGATCGTCCGTGTCCACGCGGTAAGTACAGGTTGTGACGGAGCCCCTTGCAGTAAGGCGTAGTCCAGCTGAGCCTTCCTCATCAGGCTCGATACCATAACTCACAGATATGCTCTTTGCCAATTTCTGAATAAGAAAAACATATCGATTAATAAGCATGTGATCGAACTCTACACTAAAACATATATATCATCGACTAGATTCCACACAACATACCATATCATTGGACTGTACACTAAGTAATTCACACTATTAATTTGCATTTGTAAGTATAACATACCATATCATGTCGATCAACCATGGTATTTGTCAAGCGGGTCACGAATGGCACCCCGACAAAGTCAGCACGTGGCGGAATTATGTCCCACAGGTTGGACACCTCCTCCTCACTCAGCCTTGTTCTTTGAGCTGCGATGGCTTCATGAAGTGGGTCCTCATCATCTTCATCGAGTGGGTCCTCATTATCTTCATCATCTTCATCATCTTCGTCATCTTCATCATCTTCCACCAGGTTGAGATAAATGACAGCTAGCTTGGGTCTTTCTGCTCGGAAGTTGAAGCTGATCAACTCACCACCAGTAAGATGCATGCGAGCGATGAAACGGGCCCATCCATCTCCTCCAATCTGCGACATATTGCGTCCTTTCTCGATCTCCATAGTGTACGGCCCCCCAGGAGCCTCAAATGTCACAGTGTCTCCTGTCAGCTTGTTGAATTTCAACCTCACATTGCATGGGACGATCTGTGTAAAATAAGCAAAATGACACAATGCAGTAATGCCAACACTAAAAATAAAATAGTTATTACATTTCATCTAATTTCTTACCGCCGCATGACGAAAACTCGGCTGGAAGTAGATGCAGAACAGCTTGCCAGTTGCAAGGCTGCTGGCGCATCTTGACTTGCACAGTTGACATAGTGGTGGTGGTGGTGGCGCCATTCTTCCTAAAGCAATATGAGCAAAGGATTACTAAATCAACTAAATCAAAATGTTCCTAAGTCAACTAAATCAACTAGCCTACTAAATCAACTAAATCAAAATGTTCCTAAGTCAACTAAATCAACTAGCCTACTAAATCAACTAAATCAAAATGTTCTAAGTCAACTAAATCAACTAGCCTACTAAGTCAACTAAATCAAAATGTTCTAAGTCAACTAAATCAACTAGCCTACTAAATCAACTAAATCAAAATGTTCTCAGTCAACTAAATTAACTAAATGAATTAGCCTACTAAATCAACTAAATCAAAATGTTCTAAGTCAACTAAATCAACTAGCCTACTAAATCAACTAAATCAAAATGTTCTAAGTCAACTAAATTAACTAAATGAATTAGCCTACTAAGTCAACTAAATCAAAATGTTCTAAGTCAACTAAATCAACTAGCCTACTAAATCAACTAAATCAAAATGTTCTTAAATCCGTTAATATGATATTTTTTTCCTTAAAAGCCTTTGTTTGATGTAGATATTGAAATTGACATTGCCAAACTTGTAATATGAAAATAACACTTAACTATTGGACCTTTCTTTCAACTTAACTTTGATGGCCTCCACTTAGTATAGTTTTTGTTAGCTTGTTCATTTCTTGATTGGTGCTTGACATCACTGGTGCATGTGGGAATGCCCTACAGACTGATGGACATGAATCATAGGAACTGTCGAAGCATGAAGGGAACAACAAGATGAACTGGCTTTTATCGGCATTCTTGTGTACATTGAAGATTTTGGGGCATTCGGTTGCATCCGAACTGTCTCTATTTGAACCTTAGATTGGTGAGTGATTTGTTGCATTCTTCACTTGCACAACCTATCTCTATTTGAACTAACTGTGTTGTTCAATGGTCTGCTTAAATTCAGTTGTGGAAAGGAATCGCAGCAGGCTTAGGGTATCATGGAACAAAGAATTATTGTTAATGAAAAGCTATTTTAACTCTGACCAGTAGCCGACATTACTGCAAGTGCTTGCGGAGGCACAAGGTCTATTTAAATGGGATCCTTCTTTGGTCTCGTAACATGAAAGGTGAAAGTTTGCAAGTGAATTCTATAGTAATGTGTTTTAAATCTCTACTTGTAAGTTCAAACGAGTGTCCTAATTTATCAATGTAGTAATTAAATCATTCGTGCTATATGTACTCCATTTTTATATTTGACTTACTCGGTTTACCTAAGCTGGAAGTTTTGTTAATTTTCTCATGTGTGGATTTGCTATGTTTGTTTTATTGAACAATTTCTTGCAAAAAATCTTAGATTGTGGAGGCGGAGATAGTATAGTTGTTGGAGTTTTTATGTTGATTCAATTGATGGTCGTGTGTATGTACAGATTCATAAAATGGTTGAATTTTATTTATGTTGATTCAATGCATAGAAAATAAAATAGTACTCCCTATGTAAATAAATATAAGAGCGTTGATATAAACGCTCATATATTTCATTATTGGGATACTACACTCAGAGAAAGATCACTAGCATTTTTGTTTAGAGGGAACAATCAAAAGTGGACACAATTGCATCATTTTTCTTCTGGCCATTTTCTTCCAAAATTGGAGATGAACTTTAGTAATTGAACTGTCATGATATGTATCAATTCTAACGAGCCATTTGTCTATTTTGTGGGATTGCGATTCATCCTTGCACATTGGGAGGATATATATATATATATATATATATATATATATATATATATATATATATATATATATATATATATAT
>NC_041383.1:816735414-816768457 GCF_002162155.2 Triticum dicoccoides | reverse complement strand
AGAGCTTGTACTGTTCATACATTAAATTTTGGAGAGCACGTTGGTTCTCCGTTTGATATCCAAACATGTCCATACTTATGAGGGAGAGAAATGAGCTTCGACTTTGGATTCATATAATATGCATTGTAGCCCGTGGCAATGCACGGGCATTATACTAGTATATTGAGTACAAGACTTGAAGGGAAGAAGCCTCTCTTGAAAATAAGGTATGAGATGGATTACAAATCCTAGACTACCAAATACAAGTAACCTAAATATATCTCTAATGCTTGGGATTCAAATCCTCCAAAAACTATATGAAATTCTTTTAAATCAAAGTAACCTAATATTGTAGCACTCCATATAGGGACGGTATCATGACATGACTTGAGAGATCACAGTTGTGGGCAGACTATCTTGACACGTTCACATATAGGAATGGATACATGCCAAGTTCTTCCTACTACGGCCGTCGGGCACACATCTAAGAGGAACAAGTTTGACAAAAATAAATAAATAAACAAAACGACATATTGGCAGCAGTAAAGTCCTATGAGATCGCACTATGCCTATGTTGAAGAAGATGATGGACCGATCCGAAGATTATGTTGTCACCAATATTGATCGCACTTGTGGGCAGACAATCTTGACAAGCTTATCCAAGTTCTTCCTACTACCGCCGTCCGGCGCGAACGCGTTGGCAGCTATACCCCGCATCTCTTGCATCCTGATCCCATGATCAGCAGCGAGCAGCGACGACACCGCCACCTTCACGGTCCCGCACGTCATGGGCTCCTCAAAGACCATGCCGAAACACCAGACGTCTGCTACCAGCCACGCGTTCATCCACGCTGAAGAAGGGACGGCACGCCATGGGCACGCCGCCGGACACGCCCTCCAGCACCGACGAAGCTGGCGTTGGCGACGGCACGGGCGGGGTGGCGGTCGAGCCAGGCGAGGCATCCGTGGGGGTCGGTGCAGGTCTCGACGGCGTCGCCACTGCCGGGGACTGGGAGAAGGTGGAAGAGGCCGACGGGGAGGCACTCCGGGAGCTCCGCGGCGAGAGCGGCGGTGACGTCGTCCGGGAGGAGACCCCGGCAGGTGTTCAAGGCGACGGCGGTGGCGGCGCGGGGAAGGCGCTCGGCTATGCGACGGAACAAGGCGACGATTGGTGGCAAGTCCATGTTGCCGGAGACCAGGCCGTCGGTGAGGTCCCGGACGCGGTAGCTACCGAGGCCCGGGTGGGAGGTGAGCAGCTCGTCAGCTCGTCTCGCGGCTGCAAGTCAGTGAATTTTTCCAGCATTCAGTCAACCAGGGAAGCATCCTCCATGCATGCATTCATGATCGATCGTGTCGTGTCGTGTGTACCTCTGTCGCCGATGTCATCGCGCAGCGCTTCACTGCGGAGGTGCGCAAGAAGAGCGCTGGGACCGCCCGTCCAGACCGGAACCCATGGCGCCGCCGTCGCAGCGGCCGCCTCGGCGGCCATCCACGCGAACGCGTCCCCCACCACGCAGGTTACCCTGGCGCCGCCCGCAGAGGCGCGAGCCGTCTCGAGCGCCTCCCTGACGCTGCCGGCCTCAGCAGCCGCCAAGAAGAGGTTCAGACGCGTCATAGGGTGCGGCGGCGTCACCTCCCCGGCGCCACCTGACAAACCGTCCGCGACCTCCACGAAGCGTAGGTTACCCTCGAGCCCGTTCTGCTCCTGTGCCTGTAGCTGCGCGAGGGAGCTGGCGGTGGAGAGGAACCAGAAGGTCGCCGCCGCCGCCGCCGCCGCTAGGGTGCGCTCTAGGCGGAACAGTTTCACCGCGTGGGAGGCGAAGGGGAAGGCGATCACCACAACGTGCGGGGCCGCAGTCATCGTCTACTGTTAGTGCAGCTAGGTAGTACTGTACTGTTGGCTATGCCCAAGAACACACGCACACAGACTCAAGGTGAAAGAAGATGATGAACAAGCAGAGTATTTTTCTTGGCACACACACCTGTCTTTTCTCTTGTTCCTTCTCCTCTTCGCACCATGCAAGTACATGGCTTAAATAGCCGGACACACAGACTAATACACACCCACTAACCACTAGCTGCATGCACACGCGCCGGCCAAGCCACACAACGACTTGATTTAAACATCCAGGTATTTCTCACATGCTCTTTGCTGACGACACACTTTTGTTTTTCAAAGCTGATGCGGAACAAACGGCCCGGGTGCAACACGTGATTAATAAGTACACTCCCTCCGTCCAAAAATACTTGTCATCAATGACAAGTATTTTCGGACGGAGGGAGTATGTCCAAGGGGCCAGTTAGTCAATTATGATAAATGTACCCTAATGTTCGGCAAGGCATGTCCTGTAGAGACACAAGAAGCTATTAAAGCTGTATGGGGGTTCGTGATATGAAGCTTTTCAATCAGGCCTTGCTCGCCAAGCAAGCTTGGCGGCTCATTGAAAATCCTAATAGCCTTTGTGCACAAGTTCTCAAAACGAAGTATTATCCGAATGGCTTGTTGGTGGATACGGTTTTCCGTGGGAATGCTTCCCCAACGTGGCAAGCCATCGAGTTTGGTTTGGAGCTAGTAAAAAAAGGCTATATATGGAGGATTGGCGACAGATCGCAGGTTCGGATTTGGCGCGATCCCTGGATCCCTCGCGATCACACACGTCGGCCCATCACCCCAAAGCGGAGGTGTCGTCTCAAATGGGTGTCGGAACTGTTGCAAATAGATGGATCTTGGAACATGGCTCTCTTGCACCAACATTTTTACCCACCAGATATTATGGAGATCACAAAAATAAAGGCGTCGTGTCGAATGGAGGAAGACTTTCACTACTAGGAAAACGATTTTTAACGACAAGATAGGTGGTCATTAAAAGTTAGAATGTGGCCGTTAAAAGTCATTAACGACCACAATTGTGTGGTCGTAGTAGGCTCCGTCGTTAAAAGTATGACGACCACACACTTTTTCCCGTCATTATTTTATAACGATGGGACAACGTGTCGTCGTTAAGTGCGAGGAAATAACGACCACAACTTATGTATTAGCGACCAATTTTCTCGTCGCTAAAAATATTTTCATGGTTACTGAAACATTATTATTGACTAGTTTATATTATAGCCATCCATTTCACCATATCGATTGCCTTTAATTTGCCAATCTTAATTTTTACAACTACCTCTTTATGTTGCTTGCAACTTTTGAAGATTATTGACCACACCAATTAAAGGAACAAAAGAATTTGAACAATCAAAGTATTAGATGCTTTTTTCATCAATAATAAAAACCACATATACGGCACATGATCCTCACATACAGTTCCAAAGTCTAAATGTCATTAAGGAATTATGAAGCAAAAACACTCTCTAGACAACCATGGTATTTGTTCATCTCTAACCAGAAAACAAGCAGCAATTTGAAAAGAGATATATTTTTCATAATCTTCAGTCATGGAACACCATCATAAGCCCTTTGTATTTGAGTGCATATGATTCTTCAGCAAAAACTACAATGCCTCGTGACGCTTCTCTCATGGTGGACCATCTATTATGAAGAAGAAAATAAAAAATATAAGTCACAGTACATATATATATATATATATATATATATATATATATGAATTTTCACAAAAGGATAATACTGTAGCATATATGAAAGGTTTGCACGTGAATTTATTTTAGACCAAATAAATATGTATACTCCAAATCAAAAGAAAAATATCTTCAAACAGGCAATTCGCAATGTGAATGAATATGCTCCACTATATCTACCAAAATCATCATCGTCCTCGATACCATCATTGTTGTTGTTGTCGTCGTCATCATCATCACCATCTTTTTTATGTATGCTTGATGGTGGTTTGCTATGGTGGCAGCAGGAAATAGACGTCGCGCATGGTGTGGCGGTTCAGGACTTCAGGTTACCATCGACCAAGCGGTCCTCCCTGCAACATATATCCTACATGCACATCACTTCAAAATTGGGCATCTTACACAATAGCACACAGTTAGGAAGAGAAATGACACACATACCTAGTACTAGTACAAGTGGTATTGGTGTTCAACATAGTATCATTCGTGGCCAATTACTCATAGCTCACATGCATCTCCTAATTGCCCGGCTTACTGGAGTTGTCCTCTAGGTTGCATAAAACTGTAAGTAAAGAAAAAATAAAGAATTTATTAATCAAGTATGTCTGTAGAGATCAACAAAGAACTCGCAATGTAGTTGAGGGATAGCACTACTCTACTCTTCTGACATGCATATTACATTTGAGGAATATTCATTCAGAGTTTCAGACCACATGGTAACGAAATGTAAAGAGGGGAGCCCCAAAATTAAGAAGAAAATCCATACCGAGCAGGCCCAATACAACAACTGATGGATTCATCCAGCGAATCTATTCTATTCTATCTTAGATTGTAAAGAATAACTGAACTGCAGAGGGAATGCGACAGAAATAAAATGGTTTCCTGAATGAAGTGGAAAATGTACCTCATTCCTTGACATAGTTGCGCTCGCCTCAGGCTCCTGTACTCAAACTTAAACGGGGAATGGAAACGGAATGGAACAGTCATCACCGGATCGAGAGAAGAGGAAGCAGGTCAGGCTGGACGGAGTTGGGTCCGAACCGACCGACGAAACTGGTGTGTCCCCGATGGCCGCACACGACCCCCGACGAACATGGAAGCACCGGTGATGACAGAAAGCGTCGCAGCAGCCTTGTCTCCCGAACAAGTCTGGCGTTTCACTCCGGTGAACCCACGGTGTCGTCGCCAGTGAAGCGCCCTCGACACGGCTCTGCCAACCACCCGGTCTCCAGCCGCTTGGTCGGCGTCGCTATACCACCGTAGCTCCTCCCGGCAGCGTACGACATAGCTGGCCTGCTGTAGCTCCTCCCACGGCGGTGCTCGGCGGCGGATGGCGTGTCTATCGTCGGCAGCTCCTCCCACAGCTTGTCCTGGAGGCGGGCGCCGTTGCTTGCCCACTGCTTGTCCGCCTGTGGCAGTGCTCGGTGCCGGGCGTCGTGTCTCCCGTTGTCAGCTTCCTCGCCACCATCACCACCTGCGTAGAAAGAAGATAGATCGGGATCGGGATCAAGATCGGAACAAGGGGGAGAAGACGAGAGGAAAACAGGGATCATAACAACACCTATTCTTCTGTTAGACAGGGTTATCCGATGCACAATCCCAGCAGTTTGCGGCAGTGATTAAGGGGATAGATTAGATCGAAAACAACTGCACCTAAGGCTTGGTTAGCCACGGGTAAACTGGTGGTTGTTAAATACAGATCGGCTAATTGATTTCCACCCGGTGGAGTTCTGCTCAGATTTCCAACGACCAAGAGTTCTTTGCCACCGTCGTTAATGATAAGTTTTCTAGTAGTGTTTGTAGCCTGGCACCCGGACAAACGTGGCATTTTTTCAGTTAAAAGCGCTTATTGTCTGGGTCTCCAGGAGATGCCGATGATGCAGAACATGGGATCCTCGAGCTCTAGGCTGGATGGGCGCCGGCCGGCTTGGGACCTTATCTGGAAGAACCCGGCTCCACCGAAGGTCCGTATCGCCTTGGAAGCACTTGCTACGGAGGAGTACCAATGTCGTCTACATATTTCTCAGTCAGTAATCTGTACAGTATGTGGTAATGCTATGGAAGATGCCCATCGTGCTCTGATTTGGTGCCCACATGCTGTTGGCCTTTGGAATGCATGCAGGAGGAGTGGGACATTCCTAAAGCTGACCAACTCAAGGATGGTGCCCCTGATTGGTTGTTCAGGTTGCTTGAGAAATTATCAGATACCCAGCGACTCATATGCCTCATGATCATGTGGCGAGCCTGGCATGTACACAATGAGGTGACCCATCAGAAGCCGTTTATCCCTATTGCAAAATCAAGGCGGTTCTTGTCCAGCTATATCACCTCCCTCCTGGCACTACAACAATACCCTCATGACGACCAAATCAAGGGGGAAGGCGTGATTGAGCTAGGCGGTGTCAATCATGTCCATCAAGAGCCTATACCGCATATAGAGAAGTGGAGACCTCCGGAACCGGGCACTGCCAAGCTCAACGTTGATGGGGCATATGTGGCGGAGAATGGTTCTGCGGGCGTAGGTATGATCCTCCGAGACCACTCAGGGGCTGTTATTTTTGCTGCCATACGTGCGCTGCCATCCTGCACTGGAGCGCTTGAAGCCGAGCTCGCCGCAATCCAAGAGGGAATTCATCTCGCTCTGAGCTGGACGGATCTCGATTTTGTTGTCGAGTCTGACTGCGCTGAAGCCATAACAATGTTATCGTCGCCAAGAAAGGATCGATCACCACATGCATATCGTGTGAATGAGATTAGAAATCTTATTTCTGGAGGAAGGAGGATAGAACTTGTTAAGGTTAGGCGGGATGTTAATGTTGCTAGTCATAGCCTCGCTTACATGGGGACGATCGCAACAACGCACTGCATGTTGGCTGCGTAGTACCCCCGAGGACATTGCTAGCGTTGTGACCGCCGATTGTAACCTTATTCCTTAATCAATAGAATCCCTTTCCAAGCAAAAGAAAAAATAAGAGCATCTGATGCCGAACTTGACAAATCCGGCCTCGTAAACGTCGCATGCACACCCCCTACATGCTTGGGCTGGTCCATTTGCTTTTTTGGTTAATACACTGCAAAAAAACCGGTGTGCATGCGACGGATTTGAACACCCAACCACTAGGCCATGACAGTACACGTGCCTATTGAATTCTTTACATTCTTTTATTCATTCCTAGTCGTGAAGGTGAAGCCCTGTTTTTCTCTCTCTTTTTTTGAAACAGTTTTGTTCAGTTTTTATTTTCCTAAATGCGTGATTTGTTTTTCATTTTTGCAATTTTGTTTTCTCAAAATCAACAATTGTTTTATAAAAATTCGTGAACTTTTTTCAAAATGATGATTTTTTAAAATCAATGAAATTTTCTAAAAATAGGAGATTTTGTTTAATTCATGAACTTTTTTAGATTTTCGTACCTTTTTCAAATTTGATGAACATTTTCAAAAAAATGATGAATATTTTTAAAATTCTATGAACTTTTCTTCATAATCAATGAACTTTTTTGAAATTTTGGTTAACTTGTTTTAAAAATCAATGAACTTTGTTCAGATTGGATGAGTTTTTTTTTCAAATTCAACGAACATTTTTCAAAATCGATAATCTTCTTTTAAAGTCAATGAACTTTCTTGCAAAATCAATGAGTTTTTCTCAAATTTGCTGATTTTTTTTAAAAAATCGATGAAAACCTTCCAATTTCATGACCTTTTTTTTTGCATACATAAACTTTTTTTCTTGTTCATGCTCTTTCCAATTTTTTTGAGGAACTCATGATGTTTCCATTTAGGGGTCCATATTCTGGTCCTCGACGTCTTAGATATTGTTGAATGAACCCTTTCGGCCCATATTCTGGTCCTTTCCACGTTAGTCCAGCCCATCTTTCCCCAGTCTTCTTCCTTGTTTCCAGAGACCTCTACTTCTTCTACTGGATTTGGGTCGGCTTCTTCCCCAGCCCAACTACCCAAAATCCTTCTCCTCCACAGCCACGAAAACCTCCTCCGAGGGTTCGGCAATAGTCCTTTTGACTGACTATCTATTGGCAAGGTTTTCCAAGAGCTGAGGCGGTACCACCGCCCGGGGGCAGCGATACAACCGCTGGGCATGTACCTGGAGCAGCAACCACAGGGTATTACCCCTGGGGCGGTGGTTGCATCGGTGGAACTGGGCATGCAGTATAACCGCCCATACGTGCGGTACAACCGCTCGGAGAGAAAAACCCTGGATTGGAAGGAAATGGGAACCTCTCTCTTCTTGAACAGAAGGGAACAGTGGGTGAGGAGAGATGTGTACGTGCATTGGTTCACCCAATACCTTCCGATGAGGATTCCATCTTAATAGTACGGGTTTCCTGCGACCAAAGAAATAAACATGTAGGAAACACCGTCTTCGATCTTTTCTGTCTGGAGGGAATGCCTAATCATCTTGTACTCAACACAGAGTACCTGAAGGACTTGGCACACGATTAGACGACAATGAGAGTTGTCATCATCAGCAAAACACAAAGGCGGGAAATGCCCTAACAGGCGGTCTCATAATAGGATAGGCGTCTAGTGATCTAGTCCTATTATCCAGCCGGTTGTGGCAATGAGTTTTCTTTTTTATTTTTGCTTCGTTTGCGAGCTATAATGGAGCTAAGACTATGTTTTTGTTTGAAATTTTTAATATGATCGCATGCATCTTTTAGATGCAGAGGCCGAGGGTGATCCTCCTTTTCCAAAAAAAAAGAAACCTAACAATCTATCTATCATAACAATGCCATACTGAACATACTGATAACTTGGTAAGATGGAGATGGAAAAAAGTGAGGTTGTGAAAACAAAAGTTTGTTGAAACCTATTAACATGGGATCTAGTTTCGAAGATCTCGACATGAGAAATCCAACGGTTAAGAAGGGTAGGGATCTGAACACACTGTTCAAGTGATAAAACTTTTCGAATAAGTGAACCTACAACAAAAATGGAAAACATTCAGGGTGCGAGAAGTGGCGCATATGCAGTGCGTCACTTGTCAACAACTGAGAAAGTGGGGATGACCTTTGCAAGGGGTATCCTTTAACCAGTGATTTCGTATATCTTGCCTACTATGAGACGAAGTCCCAGCATGGAGTAGGCAAGCTGTAGGATGAGTCGGCCGAAATGAACGTTTTGCAGAAGTTTCAACATCGGTTCGTGGAACATTCCACCGGATTTGGTAAGGTTCCACACCCTTTCTATTTTGTCTTTTCTGTGTTTTTCTTTATATTTTTATCCTTTTGTTTTTGCACTTTATTTTCAGTTTTTTTTCTGTTTGTTTCTCCTTTTCCTTTTCATTTTTTCAAATACATGCCGACTTCTTTAAATACATGTTATATATTTTTCTTATACACCCTAAACATTTTTTGATACATATTGAACATTTTTCAAATGCATGGTGAACAATATTTTAATACATGTTTGCACATTTTTTTGCAAATACATGTTAGACATTTTTAGTACCTATTGGTTTTTTTAATACATGTGAAACATTTTTCAGATACATGTTCAATGTTTTTTTCTAAAATACATGGTGAACCTTTTTCCAAATAAATGCTGAACATACGTTGTACATTTTCATGTACACACGGACATTTTTTTGTACACATTACACATTTTAAATATATGATGAGAATTTTCCAAAATGTCATGAACATTTTTTTAAACATGTGAACATTTATTTGAATGCTGTGAATATTCTTTACACATCATTAACATTTTTTAAACGCATGACCATTTTCCTGAATGGCATGGACATTTTGTGAAATGGCGAGAGAAAAAAAATTACATTTCCTGAAGATTTTTTGTAATATACGGTGAATATTTTTAGATCATTTTGTAAATATATAAAAATAAGCAAGAAAAAGCAAAAAAGTCTCGCACTGGGAAAAAGGAAAACGGAAAAGGAAATTAAGCCTATACTGGCCCGGCGCACTACCCTGACAAATCCACGTCCATGCTGCCTATGTACAGGTGTTTTTATTTTTTTGAAGGGTTCCATGTACGGGTTGCCCATGTACTGAGGCCCATCTTTGCCTAGTGTCCAGAGACTTCTTACTTCTGGATTTGGGTCGGCTTCTTGCCCAGCCCAACTACCCAAAATCCATCTCCTCCACAGCGACGAAAACCTGCTCCCAGGGTTCGCGCCGCCGCCCGTGCCGGCGGTCTCCTCCCTGCTCCCCGGACCAGAGAGCTTCCGAAAGCCCCGTCCTCTCGCGAGAAGCCCAGCCCGCACCGGCCTCCCCGCGCAACGCCACGCCATGGCGAGCTCCGGCGACGACAGGGGCGTGGTGGTGGACATCCGCTCCGCGGCGGAGTCGGCGGGCGACGACGGCGCGCGCGACGCGCCGCTCCACGTCGTCGAGTCCCTCTGCATGCGCTGCGGCGAGAACGTAAGAGCCTCGCCTTGACCTCCCTTCCCTTCAGTTTCTCTAGTCTTCCTAGATTTCCACATACTCAAGTTTGTGAACTGTTTTCCTGTGGCCAGGGCACGACGAGGATACTGCTGACTCTGATCCCGCACTTCCGGGAGGTGAGCCAGAGCTACTACTCTTCTCTCTGTATCTGTGGAGAAAGCTGCCTGTTTTGATTTGGGATATGTGCTGAAATTTGCCTCTGTGAAAATCTGCAGGTTGTTCTGATGGCTTTCGAGTGCCCACACTGCAGCGAAAGGTAACGCAGCGTCCGCGTCGCGGCACAAGTGTAGAATTGTTGGATTTTTTTTTTAGTGTGAAGTCTAATTCTGGTCTACCTGTGTGCTAGGAACAATGAGATTCAGTTTGCTGGACAGCTCCAGCCCAAGGGATGCTGCTACACTTTGAAAGTCCCCAAGGGGCAGCCTGAGGTATCTCTCTTCTTTCTTGTCTTCTCTTTTTGTTGACCGAGACAGCGTAGGGTGTAGATTTCATAATAAAGAAGTATATCTTACAAACTGTACATATCCAAGCTTTATAAAAGAGAGAACAAAGAAAAAGAAACTTAAACAGGCAGATTAAGCAACCAGTCAAGTAGAGGTTGAACTAGACTGCTCTGCATGTAGACAAATGCAAGACAAGTAACCTACAGCTTCACTCAAACGGCAAAGCTGTAGGTTACTTTGAAAGTGAACTTTCCAGCAAGCAAATTAGGGCTGCTGTCCTTGAAAGATGAATCCGCTCCTTTCCTTCCAAATATTCCAGGAGGCGCATGGTACGTTGGTACTATGCCCACGAAACAAAGGCCAACAGAGTGGTGCGAAGCAGAACCGAGGCATGGGGCAATTGGCCTGTGAAGGTCCCAATGAATGCTTAGAAACTCCACGCAAAATCACAGCCAGAAAAATGATCACGAGTTTCCAGGACGTTATTAGGATATAAATCACACTTGCGACCCTGAATCAAGCTGCCACTGTCAATGGAGCATCATACCCCTCGTGTTCAGGTGGAGTAACCACCTTCACTTTTATTAAACAATTAGATTCCCAAATACTTCTCAGGGCTAGGTCTGATGGTACTCTTTCAAACAAAAAATATAAGTTGTAGCTGCAGAAAGTGGATCCTTGAACTGTGGCATCTTGATTGAGGGCGAAAAAAATAGGCAGTTAAACTTGTCAGCTAATATCTCTCGGTTGGACCAAAAATCTTTCCGAAGCAAGATAGAAGCTCTATCACTTGGGATTTAGTGAGTAATACTGTGGTTGATATCTTAAACGCCAATGACATTCCTCCATCAAGATAAGCCTGAGCATCATGGGCACGAGGTCCATAGAGCAACCAGATCAACTTTACCCATGGCACATTTTCAATTTCTCATTGCAGAAAATTTGTGAAGTTGGTTTAAGAGCATCGCTTCATTTTGATAGATTTCCAACACTTACATCTCACATACTTGTCTATTCCAACCACAAAACATGATCTTGTTTGATAGGTTGTAACATCAGTTTCTGGTGACTCCTCCAAATGATTGCAATGTTGCATTGTTTTAATGTTACAACTTGCACCTGAAAAGTTGTTTGCTGTTGTATTTCATATGTTCTTCGCTGCAACGTGCCCCAGTTCATCAGTTAATTGCCAACACATTTATGTTAATGGATTATATAGGCTCACTGTATTATTCACTATTATCTGTGTATATCTTGCGCTGGTACTTATTTTTACTTGTGATGTGTTATTATTGCTGTGATCTCTATCACTGAACCACCTTCTTTCATACCTCACCGCACTAACAGTTGTGAGCCTCAGTTCACATTTAAATCCACGTGCATTTGGCTTCCTATCCATATTCATGTCACTGACAAGCTGTTTTGGCACAGATACTGAACCGGCAAGTTGTGAAATCTGATTCAGCAACTATTAAGGTAATGCTGATCCGTGCACTTGTTAATTCATTTGTGCTATACACATATTCACTGTGTTTTATGTACTTTTACACTTTTGACTTATATGCAGATTCCAGAACTAGACTTTGAGATCCCTCCAGAAGCTCAACGTGGAACACTTTCAACAGTACGCTTCATCCTTTTCTGTATATGATTCTGGGGAGATTGTTCCTTCTAAATTATTTTCTTTTATTGTTAGTTTACTTAGTTTTTTTGTCGCGTATTAGGTGGAAGGGAGCATTATGCGAGCTGTTAGTGAGTTGCAAGCACTTCAGGATGAAAGAAAGGTGAAGCGTGTGGCTTGTCTGCTGAGTTTTTGAATTACAATTGAGCCACCTAGTGATACATACTAATTGTCTTTTGGTACCTGCAGAAAGTGGATCCTCAAAAGGCTGAAGCTATAGAACAGTTCTTAGTAAAATTGAGATCTCTTGGATCAGGGGAAGCTGATTTTACATTTATTCTTGATGATGCTTCTGGTAACAGCTTTATCGAGAACCCGTAAGTGTTTTGTAGCCCTCAGAGTTCATATTATTTGAGATGATAATACTTGGAAGTTGGAATCTTGAAATTGCTTTGCCATGAAAGAATAATTCTAACTTCTAAGCATATCTGTACTTCAAACTACATTTGTTTCTTCTTTCTCATCAAATAATAGAAACGGTGGTAAAAGTAAAGATAATACTAATATCAGAAAAATGTGAATGATATCCAAGGAAATATGGGCAAGGCATGTGTGTTTAAAACTGTAAATTTGTATTATTATATATTAACTATGAAATTCAACTAATCCGTAAATAAATTATGGGATGTACAAATTGCACTGTTTTCTACATTTCCCATGTAGGCACCACATCAACTAAACAAAACATGTGTCACACATGTCAGCCAAAAAATCCGCGTAGTCAACCGAGGCGTGTGGAGTAAATTGCTTTGATATTTCAGGGTTGCAATTCAAATGATTTTTAGAGTTCAGGGTAGGGAAATCGACTTTTGCAAGAGTACAGAGTTTTTATCTTCATTCAGCATACTGCACAACCTGTAGTAGTTTGAGTGACGGCTTATGGTGCACATAGCTGATAGCTCCACACACGCATTAAGTACTTGCAATTGGACATATATTGATCTATCTGCGTATATCAACAGGAATGCACCTTCATCAGATCCTTTGTTATCTTTGAGATTCTATGAGAGGACATATGAACAACAAGCAGCACTCGGTTTTCTTGCTGAACCAACCAAAGAATCTGGAGACTCTTCTCAGGATGCTTCAACAGTGGAAGGAAACTCTGGTGGGCCGCAAAGGATTCCACATGGTTCAGTTGGAGCTGTTGCAGGTCGCCGTGCTATAGCTCAGGGAAACTCTGATGAAATTACTGCAGCGTTGTGTAGATATTCAGCACCAGAAGAGGTATGTCTGTTCAGTCGCCTAAAAATTATATCAATAATTAAGATTTCTTATCCCTAACAAAATTTACTTGGGCAGGTTGATACTTTACCATCAACATGTGCGGCCTGTGCTACTGAGTGTGTCACACGATTCTTTTCTACAAGTATCCTTTGCACCTTAAATTCAATCTCGGAAATAGACTAGTGTTTTGGTTCTGGTAGCTTTGTTTATGTGATCAATCCTACTATATGGAGATGCAATGCTGCAAGTAACCAGTATTTACTAGTGTCTGATCCTTAACCTTTGGTAGAAATCCCATATTTTCGAGAGGTGATTGTTATGGCTACATCATGTGATGCGTGTGGCTATCGCAACTCAGAGGTCAGTTCCAATGTCATATTTGATTATTTTTTCCATATAAAAAAGAACTGGATTTACCAGTGTTGTACTTGGTCACACTTCTGAACTAAAAAATGCCACTGTCTCGTTAACCAGTTGAAGCCTGGTGGTGAAATCCCAGCTAAAGGAAAGAAAACAACACTGATTGTGCGAAATGTAAAAGATCTTAGTCGTGATGTCATAAAGGTTAGAAATTTACTCTTTCCCATTCTCTCATTCTCTCATGCAAATCTCTTAATTTTCATATATGTGCATTAGATTAATGATTGTACATATGGAATGGGGAACATTAGTGTTACTTCTTTGTGTCTTGCCCCTTGTATCTTCTTCAATTGAGCTGGTAGTTATTTAGTTATGACTCAGCTTTTTTGGACTAGCTAACCTGGGGCTTTTAGCGAGTGAATACAGTTTAACTTGTGATACTTGTGTAATTAAGGAACATGATGTGTGTTAGGTTGAATCTTACTACAGTTTCTTCATGCCAAAATGGATGAATAGGCTCCACCATCCATTATTTGGCAAAACCAAAAAGAATGGTCAGACTTGTTGCAGTATCTCATATGTAACTTAGTTGATTCAGACCTCTTAATTTTTTCAGTCAGATTCAGCAGCAGTTAGTGTACCTGAACTTGAGTTGGAGCTGTCAAGCGGAACACTGGGTGGCATTGTGACAACAGTTGAAGGTTTAATTGTGAAAATATGCGAGGGTATGTTTGCCACACTTACATACTCATGCCTCCTATGTTTATTGGACCAAAATTGACTGCAAGAACCATGCTAATTCTAGTCAAAGGTGTGTCAGCCAGTACATTTTTGTAGCTTTTATGAGATGGAAGTATCTCGAAGGTAAGTTGCATAGTTGATGTTCCTCTCATAGCTAGATGTACACCCATCTCTTTGGTCCACAGCTTAACAGTGTATGACTAGGCAAGTATTTATTCGGAAAATTGTGGCACATGTATGTTTGTTACTCTCTGCACTTTCAGTTGTTATGCATCTACGTTAGATTTAGAGGAAGTTAAAAAAAATAAAGTTAGTGGAAGCTTTTGTCTTCCAACAGAGTTTGTGCAACTTATGTCGATGTGAAGTACATGAGAATACGACGTAATTGTTAGAATGTACAAACTTATTTTCTCCTGAAACTCAAATATATGCTTCTTTTGGGGTGTTACAGCACTGGAGCGAGTTCATGGATTCCAGTTGGGTGACAGCACATATGAATGGAAGAAGAAGAAATGGGATGGTTTCACAGAGAGATTAGCAAAGGTGGGTATTTTCCTTTTTATATGTCGAACATTGTCGCTGTAGCAAGGTTCTATTTCACCTAACCTTCAGAATATTATAAAGCACACATCAGTTCTTGGTTAAAGTTACACTTGTTATTTGTTAAAGTCTGGGCTGTCTGGCAGCGTTGTTTTCTTGGTAAACATGGAGCAAATCGTTTTTTTTTCAAATTACTGTCCAGAATTGAATGTAGTTATTACTAACATGTGGAAAATAACCTGCTGTTTTGGGCGTCCCATTTCAGCATAGGTGTGGACGGATATGATGAGTTAATCAGTTAATGATTTCCTTCAATCTGTTACATACATATTTTAATGTGTATCTGTATATTTCAGCTTCTAAATCTAGAAGAGCCATGGACTCTAATTCTTGATGATGCATTGGCGGCTTCGTTTATTGCTCCAGCGACAGATTCGCTAGAAGATGACAGACAGCTAACAAGTAAGATGACAAGCAGCTAACAAGAAATGATACTGCTCGTTGCAAGCTTTTTGTTCTGTATTGCCTACACAATGATTTAGTCATTTGCTTTGAATTGCCGAAAAATGTTTATTAATATTCCAGTACCTGTTTGTCCGTGAATTGAATTGCAGTTGAGGAGTATGAGAGGAGCTGGGAGCAAAACGAGGAGCTGGGCTTGAATGACATGGACACGTCGTCCGCGGACATGGCTTACAACACCACGAGCGCGCCATAATCAATCTTGGTTTAGCCTTCTTGTTGTGCACAATGTTGTAACCTGTAATTTGAAATTTGGTACTTCGTGGTGTATTCAAGTTTTGTTTTCCGAATGAACCTAATCAATAGGCGGTATGGAGATGGTTTCAACTATATACTTTATTTGTTCACCTTGGCAAAGACGTTGGTTCAATCGTGCAACACTTCTGTTCTTGATGGCTGCAGCCTGCAGGTTAACTTTTTTTCAATATAAAAAATTGCTACATTGAAAATATATATCCTGTAGAAGTAGCTGAATGGAGAAATGGTGTGATACTACGTCAGTGGCTGAAATCGAAATGAGAAGAGGATTGGGCAGGCAGCAGGTTCTCTGTAGTTCAAATTTTGTTCCACGGCAGCAGTTTGGGCAGGCAGCAGATTTTCAACAATTTTTCTTCCACGGCAGCAATTTTCTCTGTAGTTCAGATTTTGTTTCTCAACTTCATATGAGATCATTAATTTTCTTTTTGTCTCTACTTACTGTTAAACTTTATATCTGCCGGCGAAACTGAAAAAAATAAAACTCAGCAGAGTGGTAAGAGGATCTCACATTACTTTGTTATCTTGATAGAAAAAGAGTTGAACCCAGCCCTTTTATTATCTTAGAAACTTCAAGATATACTGTTCGGAGTTGATTATTATACCATGTCAATTAGAGTAAATCATTAGTGGTAGTAAGGTCACTCTAATGATGATTTACTCTAAGATGAGTCGAGAGGTAGTGTGTGTTGGTCCATCTTAAGGCTATCCCATGTCACTTTAGAGCTTTGCGGTCATGGCGGAGGTGGTGCAGTGAGGAGGAGCGGAAGCGAAGGTGGTGCAGTGCAGATCGTGCTGGGCATGGACAATTATGAAATAACGGGCAGCGACTAGGGCAAGCAGGCGTCAGAGTGGGTTTCTCCAACATGACTGTTTTAATGCCTCCGGGCAGCCAATGTGAATGCGGTAGATAGCCATCCCGCCGCGGGCTGGCATAAATGCGCGGCAACCGTTTGGCGTGGAAGAGGACGTGGGCGCGGGAGAAGTTTTGGATGGATCCAGGGTGTCCGTTTGCGTTCGTGGCATATGTATGAACGCCCACAAAGCCCCACCCCCTAGTTTGGACAGATGGGTCCGGTAAAGTTTGTCCGGACCGCCAAGTCCGAAGGGTAGTTTGACGGTCTGTGTTAAAGATGCCCTAATGAACTGAATCAAGGAACACATCTATTCTTGATGTTCAAACTTTATTTGCGGAGACAAAACTAAAAAAATATACCGAACATAGTGGTAGAATGAAAATGTGTAGTAAATCACTACTAATATTTGGCTATCGTCGGTCATTTGATAGTGCCGTCTTTGAAATTTGATGAGCCACGGATTGTAGTCGATCATCAAACCAACGCAATCAGAGTAGATCACCATCATAATCAATGTACTAATATCAAGTTTTCATTCTTTCTTGAACCTATGATGAGTGGCGGTAGTCAATTACATCGGATGAATGAATGAATGTCGTTAATGCTACATGAGCTCCAACAAACTGAAGTACAGTATCTCTCAACTCATCATCTTTCAAATCAAAAAATTGAATTCTTTATCTCCTTCCCGGCCGTCGTCCGCTGGCCGGCGAGGCACCAAGCGCCGGGAACTCGTCGGTGGAGAGGCTGAAAGGCACTCCGCCGCCGGGGCTCTGTGACTGTGTCTGCCCCGCCCTGGCAGCAGCAGCCTGGTACAGAGGCGCCGCCGGTTGCTGCTGCTGAGCCTGAGGTGTCGCATGCTTGGCCGCCTCGCCATTGCTCTGCTCCCAGGCCGCTCTGTTCGGGGGCGCGCTCGCCGCCGTCATCGGCGGCCGGACGGCCGCAGCCGCGAGGCTCTGCAGCAGCGGGTCGGGCCGGAACCCGTACGGGACCTTGGAGGCGTCCATCTTCCTGAACGTGATGGAGATCCTCTTGGCCGGCACAGCGGGCACGCAGTGCTTGGCGACGTCGGCGCCGTTGCCGTTCAGCACGAGGACCGACCCGACGGGCAGCGGGATGGAGGCCGCGGCGGAGAACTCGCCGGGGGCGACGACCCTCATCTCCTTCCCGAAGAGGATGGGCGCCTCGGCGAGGAAGGAGGCGGTGCAGAAGGGGCGGAGGAAGTCGTGGTGGTCGACGTGCGGCGGGATGCAGTCGTCGACGTCGTAGACGTTGACGATGCAGCTGTCGGGCACGCAGGCCGGCGGGAGCAGGCGCCAGAGCACGAGGCGGCGCGCCATGGCGGCGAGCAGCGGCGGCAGCGGGTCGACGGCCTCGTCCCGCACGATCCCCGGCGGGTTGCCGTCCCGGTCGGCGGCGTAGTTGTAGCAGCAGCCGAACTGGATCGTCGCCCGGCCCTTGCCCCGCATCCACTTGCGCGGCTCCGAGTAGGTCCGCTCTGGAAGAAGAATCGAGGTCGTCAGATCAAGATCGGGGGAGGAAGAAGGAATTGATTGGTTGATTCATCGGAGAAGTGTTGGTAGGTACCTCGGAGGCGGCCGCGGCGGCCCTGGTCCTGGAGGTCGAGGACGCAGGCGACGATCTTTTGCTGCTCGTCGGGGGAGAAGACGTTGGCGTGGAGCTCGAGGCCCTGGAGGATGTTGAGCATGCGGCCGTCCACCCGCTCCATGTGGCGGAAGTCCTTCTTGCGGCGCACCCTCGCCATGCCCTCGTCGGGCAGCAGCGCCGGCGTCGGCGTCGACATCGCGGCGGCTCCGGCGGCGGCAGTGGGAACAGAGCAAGGGGGATCTGGGCGGGCGGATTCGATTGGATTGGCGGCTGAGGTAGCTCAGCTTTATATGGAAAGAAGAGGTCACTTCCAAATCGGGGTCGGGTCGGGTGTTTCGTCGAACACGTGGGGCGCGCGTGGGTGGGCGCGGGCGGACGCGTATTCTCGCGTTCCCGCCTTCTTCTAGCGCGCGCGTTCGTCAGTCGATTTCCGTAACCTATTCTATATGGGCCGGCATCTGGTGGGCTGGCCTCCGCGACGGACGGCCTTTACTTACACTGCTGAGCCTGCCGAGCTCTTAGTGGCGCGCGTGGGCTGGCGTGAGCGACTCTCCGGAGCGGGAGCAACTAATTGGCGCTCCTTTAAAGACTTCCAACAATTATCTGGATAGGCTGAGAGCGTGTTTGTTTTTTTATTTTTCTGCACGCGTTTTTGATTTTTTAAACGACTTTTTTGACTTTTTTGTTTTCACTGGTCTTTCTTCGCTTTTGCACAAGAATTTTTTTTCAAATTCCTTTTCTTGCACGAAAAAACACATTTCTTTTCTTCCGCGAGTCACCGTTTTTCGTTCGCGAGAGGCACGCCCATGCCTCTCGAAAACGGAAAAAAACGTGTTTTTTGTTTTCTTTCTTCCGCTTTCCCGAGAGGCATGGTTATGCTTCTGCGAGAGGCACGCCATGCCTCTCAAAAACAAAAACAACGTGTTTCCTATTTTTTTTTTCTTCCGCGAGAGGTAGGCACGGCCGTGTCTCTCGGAAATGGAAAAAAAAATGTGTTTTCTATTTTTTTCCTTTCACAAGAGGCATGGTTATACTTTCGCGAGAGGCACAACCGTGCCTCTTTCGGAAAGAAAAAAAAAATTGCTACCGGTTCGGTTTTTCCGTCCGTTTTTTTGTCCGATTTTTTTGAATTTTTTTCGTCAAAACCTATCAACATGGAATCTAGTTTTTGAAGATCTCGACGCGAGAAATCCAACGGTGAAACGGTTCGAGATTTGGATGCATGGTTTAAGAGATAAAAGGTTTTGAATATACGGATATACGAAAAAAAACTCCCAGGTTGCAGCAAGTGCCGTGCATGCAGTGCGTCACTTGTCGCAACCTGAGAAGGTGGGAGTGATTTTTGAAAGGAGTACTCCTTAACTAGTAATTTTGCTCGAGATCGCTTGTAGACGACAGTTCGCCTCATCGGAGATTTATTAGGCCCAGCCCACCAAAATAAGTTGAAGCATGCACAATTGTTAAGTCGAAATCACTAATTAAGGAGTGCTCATTTCAAATATCACTCCCACCTTTCCCATGTTGTGACAAGTGGCGCGCTGATTGCGCGCCACTTGTCGCAACCTGGAATTTTTCCTTTTTTGTAGATCTGTTTATTCAAAACATTTTATCTCTTAAACCATGTGTCGAAATAGGGAAGCGCCTGTATTTTTCTAGAACATTAAGCATATTTTTCATTAGAGCATATTTTTCTTTCGGAGGCAAATAATAACACGGAGGTTCTTGGAAATGTCGACGAGTGGAGAAATGTGAAGGAAATATGCCCTTGAGGCAATAATAAATATTATTTATTTCCTCATATCATGATAAATGCTTATTATTTATGCTAGAATTGTATTAACCGGATACATAATACATGTGCGAAAATATAGTGTCACTAGTATGCCTCTACTTGACTAGCTCGTTAATCAAAGATGGTTGAGTTTCCTAACCATGGACATGAGTTGTCATTTGATTAACGGGATCACATCATTAGGAGAATGATGTGATTGACTTGACCCATTCCGTTAGCTTAGCACTTGATCGTTTAGTATGTTGCTATTACTTTCTTCATGACTTATACATGTTCTTATGACTATGAGATTATGCAACTCCCGTTTACTGGAGGAACACTTTGTGTGCTACCAAACGTCACAACGTAATTGGGTGATTATAAAGGTGCTCTGCAGGTGTCTCCGAAGGTACTTGTTGAGTTGGCGTATTTCGAGATTAGGATTTGTCACTCCGATTGTCGGAGAGGTATGTCACTCCGATTGTCGGAGAGGTATCTCTGGGCCCTCTCGGTAATGCACATCACTATAAGCCTTGCAAGCAATGTGACTAATGAGTTAGTTGCGGGATGATGTATTACGAAACGAGTAAAGAGACTTGCCAGTAACGAGATTGAACTAGGTATTGAGATACCGACGATCGAATCTCGAGCAAGTAACATACCGATGACAAAGGGAACAATGTATGTTGTTATGCGGTTTGACCGATAAAGATCTTCATAGAATATGTGGGAGCCAATATGAGCATCCAGGTTCCGCTATTGGTTATTGACCGGAGACGTGTCTCGGTCATGTCTACATAGTTCTCGAACCCGTAGGGTCCGCACGCTTAAAGTTCGGTGACGATCGGTATTATGAGTTTATGTGTTTTGATGTACCGAAGGTAGTTCGGAGTCCCGGATATGATCACGGAGATGACGAGGAGTCTCAAAATGGTCGAGACGTAAAGATCGATATATTGGATGACTATGTTCGGACACCGGAAGTGTTTCGGGAGGTTTCGGACATTTACCGGAGTACCGGGGGGTTACCGGAACCCCCCGGGGAGTATATTGGGCCTAATGGGCCTTAGTGGGAAAAGAGGAGGGGCGGCCAGGGCAGCCGCGCGCCCCCTCCCCCTCTAGTCCGAATTGGACAAGGAGGGGGGCGGCGCCCCCCTTTTTCCTTCTCCTCCTCTCTCCCTTCCTTCCCATCTCCTACTCCAACAAGGAAAGGAGGAGTCCTACTCCCGGTGGGAGTAGGACTCCCCCCTTGGCGCGCCCTCCTTGGCCGGCCGCCTCTCCCCCCTTGCTCCTTTATATACGGGGGCAGGGGGCACCTCTAGACACACAAGTTGATCTGTTGATCTCTCTCTTAGCCGTGTGCGGTGCCCCCCTCCACCATATTCCACCTCGGTCATATCGTAGCGGTGCTTATGCGAAGCCCTGTGTCGGTAGCAACATCATCACCGTCATCACGCCGTCGTGCTGACGGAACTCTCTCGTGAAGCTCTGCTGGATCGGAGTTCGCGGGACGTCATCGAGCTGAACGTGTGCTGAACTCGGAGGTGCCGTATGTTCGGTACATGGATCGGTCGGATCGTGAAGACGTACGACTACATCAACTGCGTTGTGCTAACGCTTCCGCTTTCGGTCTACGAGGGTACGTGGACAACACTCTCCCCTCTCGGTTCTATGCATCACCATGATCTTGCGTGTGCGTAGGAATTTTTTTGAAATTACTACGTTCCCCAACAGTGGCAACCGAGCCAGGTTTATGCGTAGATGTTATATGGACGAGTAGAACACAAGTGAGTTGTGGGCGATACAAGTCATACTGCTTACCAGCATGTCATACTTTGGTTCGGCGGTATTGTTGGATGAAGCGGCCCGGACCGACATTACGCGTACGCTTACGCGAGACTGGTTCTACCGACGTGCTTTGCACACAGGTGGCTGGCGGGTGTCAGTTTCTCCAACTTTAGTTGAACCGAGTGTGACTACGTCCGGTCCGTGAGAAGGTTAAAACAACACTAACTTGACGGACTATCGTTGTGGTTTTGATGCGTTGGTAAGAACGGTTCTTGCTCAACCCGTAGCATCCACGTAAAACTTGCAACAACAAAGTAGAGGACGTCTAACTTGTTTTTGCAGGGCATGTTGTGATGTGATATGGTCAAGGCATGATGCTATATTTTGTTGTATGAGATGATCATGTTTTGTAACTGAGTTATTGGCAACTAGCAGGAGCCATATGGTTGTCGCTTTATTGTATGCAATGCAATCGCCCTGTAATTGCTTTACTTTATCACTAAGCGGTAGCGATAGTCATAGAAGCAATAGTTGGTGAGACGACAACGATGCTACGATGGATATCAAGGTGTCGCGCCAGTGATGATGGTGATCATGACGGTGCTTAGGAGATGGAGATCACAAGCACAAGATGATGATGGCCATATCATATCACTTATATTGATTGCATGTGATGTTTATCCTTTATGCATCTTATTTTGCTTTGATTGACGGTAGCATTATAAGATGATCTCTCATTAAATTTCAAGATAAAAGTGTTCTCCCTGAGTATGCACTGTTGCCAAAGTTCGTCATGCCGAGACACCACGTGATGATCGGGTGTGATAAGCTCTACGTTCATCTACAACGGGTGCAAGCCAGTTTTGCACACGCAGAATACTCAGGTTAAACTTGACGAGCCTAGTATATGCAGATATGGCCTCGGAACACTGAGACCGAAAGGTCGAGCGTGAATCATATAGTAGATATGATCAACATAGTGATGTTCACCATTGAAAACTACTCCATCTCACGTGATGATCCGACATGGTTTAGTTGATTTGGATCACATGATCACTTAGATGATTAGAGGGATGTCTCTCTAAGTGGGAGTTCTTAAGTAATATGATTAATTAAACTTAAATTTATCATGAACTTAGTACCTGATAGTATTTTGCTTATCTATGTTGTTGTAGATAGATGGCCCATGCTATTGTTCCGTTGAATTTTAATGCGTTCCTTGAGAAAGCAAAGTTGAAAGATGATGGTAGCAATTACACGGATTGGGTCCGTAACTTGAGGATTATCCTCATTGCTGCATAGAAGAATTACGTCCTGGAAGCACCGCTAGGTGTACCACCTGCGCCGGCAACTGCAGACATTGTGAATGCCTGGCAGTCGCATGTTGATGACTACTCGATAGTTCAGTGTGCCATGCTTTACGGCTTAGAACCGGGACTTCAACGATGTTTTGAACGTCATGGAGCATATGAGATGTTCCAGGAGTTGAAGTTAATATTTCAAGCAAATGCCCGGATTGAGAGATATGAAGTCTCCAATAAATTCTACAGCTGCAAGATCGAGGAGAATAGTTCTGTCAGTGAACATATACTCAGAATGTCCGGGTATAACAATCACATGATTCAACTGGGAGTTAATCTTCCGGATGATAGTGTTATTGACAGAATTCTTCAATCACTGCCACCAAGCTACAAGAGCTTCGTGATGAACTATAATATGCAAGGGGTGGATAAGACAATTTCCGAGCTATTCGCAATTCTAAAAGCTGCGGAGGTAGAAATCAAGAAGGAGCATCAAGTGTTGATGGTCAACAAGACCACCAGTTTCAAGAAAAAGGGTAAAGGGAAGAAGAAGGGGAACTTCAAAAAGAACGACAAACAAGTTGCTGCTCAGGAGAAGAAACCCCAAGTCTGGACCTAAGCCTGAGACTGAGTGCTTCTACTGCAAACAGACTGGTCACTGGAAGCGGAACTGCCCCAAGTATTTGACGGATAAGAAGGATGGCAAGGTGAACAAAGGTACATGTGATATACATGTTATTGATGTGTACCTTACTAGAGCTTGCAATAGCACCTGGGTATTTGATACTGGTTCTGTTGCTAATATTTGCAACTCGAAACAGGGACTATGGATTAAGCGAAGACTGGCTAAGGACGAGGTGACGATGCGCGTGGAAAATGGTTCCAAAGTCGATGTGATCGCCGTCGGCACGCTACCTCTACATCTACCTTCGGGATTAGTTATAGACCTAAATAATTGTTATTTGGTGCCAGCGTGGAGCATGAACATTATACTGGATCTTGTTTGATGTGAGACGGTTGTTCATTTAAATCTGAGAATAATGGTTGTTCTATTTATATGAGTAATATATTTTATGGTCATGCACCCTTGAAGAGTGGTCTATTTTTATTGAATCTCGATAGTAGTGATACACATATTCATAATGTTGAAGCCAAAAGATGCAGAGTTGATAATGATAGTGCAACTTATTTGTGTCACTGCTGTTTGGGTCATATTGGTGTGAAGCGCATGAAGAAACTCCATACTGATGGACTTTTGGAATCACTTGATTATGAATCACTTGGTACTTGCAAACCATGCCTTATGGGCAAGATGACTAAAACGCCGTTCTCCGGAACAATGGAGCGAGCAACAGATTTGTTGGAGATCATACATATTGATGTATGTGGTCCGATGAATATTGAGGCTCACGGCAGGTATCGTTATTTCCTCACCTTCACAGATGATTTGAGCAGATATGGGTATATCTACTTAATGAAACATAAGTCTGAAACATTTGAAAAGTTCAAAGAATTTCAGAGTGAAGTGGAAAATCATCATAACAAGAAAATAAAGTTTCTACGATCTGATCATGGAGGAGAATATTTGAGTTACGAGTTTGTTCTACATTTGAAACAATGCGGAATAGTTTCGCAACTCACGCCACCCGGAACACCACAGCGTAATGGTGTGTCCGAACGTCGTAATCGTACTTTACTAGATATTATACGATCTATGATGTCTCTTACTGATTTACCGCTATCGTTTTGGGGTTATACTTTAGAGACGTCTGCATTCACGTTAAATAGGGCACCATCGAAATCCGTTGAGACGACGCCTTATGAACTATGGTTTGGCAAGAAACCAAAGTTGTCATTTCTTAAAGTTTGGGGCTGCGATGCTTATGTGAAAAAGCTTCAACCTGATAAGCCCGAACCCAAATCGGAGAAATGTGTCTTCATAGGATACCCAAAGGAAACTATTGGGTACACCTTCTATCACAGATCCGAAGGCAAGACTGATACGTCTCCAACATATCTATAATTTATGAAGCATTCATGCTATTTTATTATCTGTTCTGGATGTTTATGGGCTTTATTATACACTTTTATATTATTTTTGGAACTAACCTATTAACCGGAGGCCCAGCTGTCGGTGTCAAAACCGGCGGATCACGGGTAGGGGGTCCTGATCTGTGCGTCAAGGCTGATGGTAACAGGAAGCAAGGGACACAAATGTTTACCCAGGTTCAGGCCCTCTCGATGGAGGTAAGACCCTACTTCCTGCTTGATTAATATTGATGATATGGGTAGTACAAGAGTAGATCTACCACAAGATGTAGAGGCTAAACCCTAAGAGCTAGCCTATGATGGTATGATTGTAATTGTGATCAGCCTTCTAAGGACCAACCTCTCCGGTTTATATAGATGCCGGAGAGGGCTAGGGTTTACATGGAGTCGGTTACAAGGAAGGAAATATAATATCCGGATCGCCAAGCTTGCCTTCCACGCCAAGGAAAGTCCCATCCGGACACGGGCCGAAGTCTTGAGTCTTGTATCTTCATGCTTCAATAGTCCGGACGTTGCACACAATCCGGCTATCCGGATACCCCCTAATCTAGGACTCCCTCAGTAGCCCCTGAACTAGGCTTCAATGACGATGAGTCCGGTGCGCAGTCTTGTTTTCGGCATTGCAGGGCGAGTTCCTCCTCCGAATACTCCAAGGTAATTATCAAACACTCAAACTGTGTCCGGATCCACAAGATGATCTTCGCATGCCACCGTAGAGAGAATGATGTTTCACAAATGCAATCTGCTGACAACTTTTTAGGCAACGCGACGTGTCATTACGGTCAGGTCATTATTCGAACCGTCTTTCCACAACCAGCCACAGCGCATATTGCGAGGCGGTTTCCTTGACACGTCCTGTCAAAGCAGAGATCGTGCCCCCTTATCATGGGATTCTCATCAATACGGGTACGGGTAATCCCACCACATCATTAATCGTGGCGCTTGGGAAGCAAGCGATTCCCAACGGGCAAGTGGGGAGGCGCACCGCTTTCGTCGCCTCTATAAAGGGATAAGATTT
Source organism: Triticum dicoccoides (assembly GCF_002162155.2). Classification (NCBI taxonomy): domain Eukaryota; kingdom Viridiplantae; phylum Streptophyta; class Magnoliopsida; order Poales; family Poaceae; genus Triticum; species Triticum dicoccoides. The sequence continues at coordinate 816,742,316 of NC_041383.1, read as the reverse complement.
CCCATTTTTACCCACGCCTTCTTCCTCCTTTTGCCCACTCTTGCCCCCTCGAGCTCCAGCGCCCAAGCCCAAGTCTCCTCCGCACAGCTAGACATGTCCGGAGCAGGAGGCAAGTGGGTGGCTTCCACCGTCGAGGAGAAGCACATCACAAATCTTCGGGCGGCCGGATACTTGGCCGCAGACATAGCGCACCGACTACCGGACGCTGGGCAGGTCGTTCCGACCCCGGGACTCCACGAGAGAGTCGTGTTTGTCGCCCACTTCGTCCGTGGACTGGGGTTTCCACTTCACCCCTTCGTCCGCGGGCTCATGTTCTACTACGGGCTAGATTTGTATGATCTAGCCCTGAATTTCATCCTCAACATCTCGGCGTTCATCGTCGTATGTGAGGCCTTCCTCCACATCCGGCCTCACTTCGGCCTGTGGCTGCAAATCTTCTGCGTGAAGCCGAAGATCGTACGCGGCCAGCAAGCGGAATGCGGAGGGGCCATGGTGGGCAAGATGCCTAACGTCACCTGGCTGGACGGCTCCTTTACGGAGACCGTAAAAGGGTGGCAATCGGGGTGGTACTACATCACTAAGCCGCGCGGCGCCAACTGGGCGGCGGCCCCCGAGTTCCGATCCGGAGCCCCCATGCGGCTCACCTCCTGGGAAAGGAAGGGCCTAACTTGGGGCGAACCTACAGAGCTGACCGGACTCCAAACCTGCATCAAGAGCATGAAGGACAAGAACATCAAGCTCGTCAACATGATCCAGGTCATGCTCATTCGCCGGATTCTGCCATGCCAAAGGCGGGCATTCAATCTTTGGGAGTTCGTCCCGGCCGAACACCAGACGCTCCAGAGGCTCTATGGCATGAAGCACAAAGACGTGTGGAAGGAGTTGTTTAAGGCCTCCGAAGTACCTCCTCCCACATCCGAGGACCGTGGACTTCATGCAGCGCGGCCCCCTCGTCCGGTGAGTTTTGGGACTACCACCGGGTTCGGTTTTTTCCAAATACATTCATGGGGGAGCCTTAAGTATTTGTGTATATTTTCCTCAGGATTATGTGGAGACAGCGGAGCAGGTTTACTGTCCGGCTCCGCTGCCAGAGGGCCCAGCTGACGCTCTCCTGACGGAGATGCTGGTCCCGGCACCATACAAGGTGCCGGAGAAGAAGGCCGAGAAGAAGGCCCCGGGGATCCAAAAGGGTCTCCGGCGTAAGGTTGCGCCAGAAGCCTCGTCCGAAGATGACGAGGCAGACTCCTCCCACGAAGGGGAGGAGGAGGAAGAAGAATACACCCCATCCGGAAAGGATGAGGGGCCCGGAGAGGCGGGCCAAGGGGCCGGAAGAGGCCCTCGGCGCAAGGCCGTTATACCCCTGTCGTCTGATGACGACGAGACAGATTCCTCCCGCGGAGGCGGGGGGAATCAAGAAGAAATTCCACCTCCCCGCACTAGGGGGGAGAAGAAGAGAAAAGCCGCCCCGGAGGGGAAGGCTGGGGCGTCCAAGAAGGGGAAAACATCCCTTCCGGACTACTCCACCACGGCCGCTCACATCGATGAAGGTTGGCTGCCCAGGGGGAAGCCCCCGGCGCGATCATACGTGTCCGCGCTCTACCGTGGTTCTACGTCATAGCTGTTTAATAACGCCGAACATATATGCAGTCCGACCAGGGCTAATCCGGAGGTGTCGTCTTCGCATGGGTCTCTGAGTGTTTCAGAGATGAACTCGCTCCCGACGGCCACCACTCCTCCGCCTGCGGATGACATGGAGGTGTTGTCCCGAAGGTTCCCCAAGCAGGGGGAGGTGACCCTGGAGACGCCCCAAGGCCGACTTCTTAATGTCGGACATGCGGGGTTCAAGATCCCCGCGGATCGCGTCGATGAGAGCCGCAACAAGGCGGACTCTCGACCGAACACTGCTCCGGAACCTCCGACGGTTCCGGACTTAGGCGGGCAGCCCCTCGTTAGGGAGGGCGAGCCGCCCGTGCCGAGGACTTCCGTCGCATCAACGGCGCCGGATAGCCTGGTGGAAGCGCTTCAAGGCGCTTCCATGGAAGAAGAGCACCGTACTCTTATGAGTGCGGTGATTCAAAAGGTTTTGCCCGCCAAAAGCGGACTGACCGAAGCCTGCACAAGCCTCCTGACGGGCTTTGATGTAAGTAATAAAAATGTATGAAATTACCACTCCATTGGTAGTAGCCCTTGATACTCTGGTTGGCGTTCAGAAAGAAAAGCCAAATGGAGGGTCAATTGCAATCCGCAGGAGTCTAAAAAGCGTTTATGTGAATAAGCAGGCCGTGCTGCTTGCCGCTGCTGCCCGTACTGCCGAAGTTGCCGAACTGAAGCGGGATCTGGACTAGGCGCAGGGAGAGCTCGGCCTCACGAAGAGGCAGCTCGAGGAGAATAAAGGTAAGTGATTCCCCGTTCGTATGTGTTTAAAGATAAGCAAAATTGGTCAATCTAATGCCAAAGCGTCGTGGCTATGTAACAGGGGCCACCGCCGAAGTGGCATCCCTGAAGAAAGCGTTGTCCGAGGCCGAAACCAAAGCGGCCTTGGAATGCAAGGAGCGCGAAAAGCAAAGTGCTAGAGTGGGCGAGGTACATCAAGAGCTCCAGGACCTCGGCAAAAAGGGCGAGTCCGTGGAGCATGATCTGAAGATGAAGCAGGCCGAGCTTGCGAAGGCCCTTGTAAGTTTGAAAGATGCCAAGGCCGAAGCCGAGAAAGCACAGCAGGAGATCCAGGAGGCCAAAAGGATAGCAGCGGGTAAGAAATTCTTTATGCAAAGCAAACATGTGGAGGAGGCGTTTCTTTTACTTACTCGAATGCGGAGCTCTCCAGGGGCATTTGCAGATCTGCCACGCAGTGCCTCAGACGCTGCAGACTTCTACCGTGCCCAGGAGGGGAGCTCAATGGAGAAGCTGTTCTGGTCCCTATATGCTGGGGCCGATCATCCGATGCCTCTGAGCGACCAACTGAAGCAGTTGATCGAACTCCACAGAGCGGCCGAACTGGCTATGAACGACTTCATAGTTAGGATGTGGCCTGGTGAGCTCCTGCCCAGTAGCTACTTTGGCCTGATCAAGCGGATGGTGGATGTCTGCCCGCGGCTTGAAGTGATCAAGCGATCCGTTTGTATCGAAGGTGCCCGCCGAGCCTTTGCCCGCGTCAAGGTGCATTGGGGCAAGCTGGATGCGGAGAAGCTGGTCAAGGACGGGCCGCCGGAGGGCAAGGCGCATCACCATCCTGAAATGTACTATGATGGCGTGATGAAGGGTGTTTGTCTTGTCGCCGATGAGTGTACCAAGGACGCCATTTTGGAATGAATTCACTTCTATCATGTTTGTAATTAGAGACGAAGTTACTCGCGCTATGTAGCGCTTTTGTTATTTAAAATATTACCTTATGTGCGGCTGTTTATAAAATTCTGAAAGTAGGCAAGTCGTCGACTTCCTCCCCCATGTAACTAGTACTGGGGTGTTCGTGGAAAACCCGGATACTCTTTATCCAAATGTTTGGTCCCTTAAGGAGGTGTCTGGCGCAGCGAACAAGGCAATCGGACTATGCGGCTTTATAACTTTCACTTAGCCATAGAAGTCTACAATTTTAAATTTCGGCGAAGCCCCTAGAATCCGGAAGGCCGAATCGGGGTGCTATACACGCCTAGATCGGACGAAGCCGATTTATCGCCTAAAGTGGAAAATCTTTAAGGATTTTAAAACCTCTCGAGCAGCGACCAGCTCTCGCCACATCATGCCGGCCAGTTTCGGCTTTCTCTACTGAGGTGCTCGTCCGGAAGAACCGGGACACAATCGCAGTAGTTCTCCCTGCGCTACCTTAGCCGATATAACGGAACGTAAGGCACCAAAACAAGGGAGCCGGGCTATCCCAACTATAGACCCAAGACATGATTCGGAGCTAATGCATATAGTGCTATAATTTCGGGGTGCCGCACTGTTGAAAGTGTTCGGACTTTATTTGCCATATTACAGGGCGCCGTGAGAAGCCCCTGGCAAACTGACCGCACCAAGGTGTACGGATGCAATATCAAATGAACATTTATAAAAGAAAAAATGCTCAAATAAGAATAATAAGCTGACGCTATAGATAATCTCCCATTGACGAAAAATACGTTTAAGCGTATGTTTACAATGGATGCGTTAAGCAGAGATAAAATAGGACTATTTAACATGTCCTATCCAGGAGCAGGCTATGTTCAGATGATAAAGTAGGTATAATGATCGTAAGTAGATTCCACCTGGGTATTTCCTTCTGTGCACAACATCTGTTGCCTCCTTGGATGTCCCTCCCCTATAAGTCTGGCAATTCGGCTCTTTTGAGGATGCTGCACCAATGCGGTGTCCTGAAAGGTAAGAGGGAAAGAGTATGAAAGTATTTGGCGGTTACCCGCACTATTGACTGAGTCGTTGATGCGCCTCCGCCTATGCCCATGGTATTTTAAGTGCGTAATTGTGTGCGCGTGGCACGAATGCTGCTTTGATGGGGCTTAAGCGGAGGCCGGACTGCTAGTCGCACTCTTGGCGTGCCTGATGATCCTATTGCGGGGTGCTCCGGACTCGCTTGACTGTGCTCAGAGTTGTTGTCGCCGGATTCGTTTGTCGGAGAAGGCCGCATTGTACTTCCGCCGCAAGGGCTGTGGTATGTTCTTCTGTTCGTAGAGAGCGGTCCATATTTCCGTTCACCGTTATGACCCCGCGTGGTCCTGGCATCTTGAGCTTGAGGTATGCGTAGTGTGGTATCGCATTGAATCTAGCGAATGCGGTTCGTCCGAGCAATGCATGGTAACCACTGCGGAAAGGGACGATATCGAAGATTAACTCTTCGCTTCGGAAGTTATTCGGAGATCCGAAGACCACTTCCAGTGTTATAGAGCCCGTACAGCGGGCCTCTACTCTAGGAATTACACCTTTAAAGGTGGGTTTAGTGGGCTTGATCCTTGAAGGGTCAATGCCAATTTTGCGCACTGTGTCCTGATAAAGCAGGTTCAGGCTGCTGCCACCGTCTATAAGGACGCGTGTGAGGTGGAATCCATCGATGATTGGGTCTAAGACCAATGCGGCTGAGCCGCCATGACGGATGCTAGTAGGATGATCCTTATGATCAAAGGTGATCAGACAAGCTGACCATGGGTTGAATTTGGGGGCGACTGGCTCCATCGCATAGACGTCCCTTAGTGCCCGCTTCCGTTCCTGCTTGGGGATGTGCGTGGCATAGATCATGTTGACCGTTTTCACCTGGGGGGGGGGGATTTCTTCTGTCCCCCCGTGTTCGGACGTCGGGGCTCCTCGTTGTCGTCACTGTGTAGCCCCTTGTCCTTGTCTTTGGCGTTTATCTTGCCGGCCTGTTTGAATACCCAGCAATCTCTATTGGTTTGGTTGGCTGGCTTGTCCGGGGTGCCATGAATTTGGCACGAGCGCTCCAGTATGCGGTCCAGACTGGACGGTCCCTGATTATTTCTTTTGAACGTCTTCTTCCACTGACCGGGCTTGGATCCACTGAATCCGACATTGACTGCCGTGTCTTCAGTGTTGTCGCCGTTGTTCCGTCGCTTATGTCTGTTATGCCGTGGCTTGCCGTTATTGTTGCGGCCATCCGAATTGCCAGAATGTGGCGTAGTGCTGCTGCGAGCCAACCAACTATCCTCGCCCGCGCAAATGCGGGTCATTAGTGTTGTGAGAGCTGCCATGGACTTGGGTTTTTCCTGGCCGAGGTGTCGAGCGAGCCATTCATCACGGATATTATGCTTGAAAGCTGCCAGGGCTTCGGCGTCCGGTCAGTCGACTATTTGGTTATTTTTAGTTAGGAACCGAGTCCAGAATTTCCTGGCTGACTCTCCGGGCTGTTTAGTAATGTGGCTCAAGTCATCGGCGTCCTGGTCGCACATATGTGCCCTGGAAGTTGTCAAGGAATGCGTCTTCCAGGTTTTCCCAACTGTCAATGGAATTTGCTGGCAGGCTATTTAGCCAGTGCCAGGCTGGTCCTTTGAGCTTAAGGGGAAAATACTTGATGGCGTGTAGATCGTCTCCGCGGGCCATGTGAATGTGGAGAAGAAAATCTTCGATCCATATTGCAGGGTCTGTTGTGCCATCGTATGATTTGATGTTTACGGGTTTGAACCCTTCTGGGAATTCATGATCCATTACTTCGTCAGTGAAGCAGAGGGGGTGCGCGGCGCCTCTGTGCCGGGCTATGTGGCTACGCAGGTCGAATTGCTCTGGGTGGCTATATTCGGCCCGACTGGATTTGTTGAAGGTGTATCCAGCGTGGCAGTCGTCGTCGCGTGCCGTGGCGCTCCCCCGCGATCCGTAGATCGATCTTGGATGTCCCGTTTTGTTGCCCCGGGTCATAGTATGTTGGCGTGTGGGTGTTGGCTGGTATGCGGACTGGTATGCCGTTTTAGCCCGGCCAGAGGTGGCCGGTCAGCCGTATGGTGCTTGAGTCCGTATTCCTCGGTCGCCAGGACTTCAGTCCATCTGTCTGCGAGCAGGTCTTGATCAGCTTGGAGTTGCTGCTGCTTCTTTTTCAGGCTCCTCGCAGTGGCTATAAGCCGACGCTTGAAGCGCTCCTGCTCTACGGGATCCTCAGGCACACCAAACTCGTCGTCGCCGAGGCTAATCTCGTCTTCGGAGGGGGGCATGTAGCTGTCCTCCTCCGGGTATTCCTCCGTCACCTGTTCTTCTGGGCTGACCTGCTCATCCTCCTGTTCGGCCTGCTCGAAGGCGGGCTGATCAGGGTTGTATTCTTCTTCGGCACCATTCGGATTGTTTTCGTCTCCTGGGCCGGTATTGGTGTGGCGGGGCTTGGAGTGGCGCCGACGACGCCCATTCTTTGCTTTTTTCCCTGAGGTTTTATCCTCCGTTGCCTCATCGCCATTTGTTTCCTTCAAAGTGTCCAGCAT
>NC_041383.1:816716397-816735253 GCF_002162155.2 Triticum dicoccoides | reverse complement strand
ATAAGAAGAGGTGGCTGTCCACCGCCCAGTGAGCGGTGGTTCATGTTCTTCTCCTGCATCGTCGTCCATACCGTCAATGTCTTCGGAGTCGAAGTCCAGTACCTCGGTTAAATCATCGACCGTGGCAATGAAGTGGGTGGTGGGTGGGCGACGAATTCCTTCATCGCCTGCTTCCCACTCGAGCCGGACATAGTTCGGCCCCGAGCCTCCTGACAAAGAGAGAGACTTTAATGAGTCTAGCATGTCGCCAAAGGGCGAGTGCTGGAAGATATCCGCAGCGGTGAACTCCATTACCGGAGCCCAACCTGGCTCGGCTGGCTCGGGAGTGCGCGGACTGGAACCCTCGTCTGGATACAACTCCAGGGGTCCGGAGTCACAGGTCACCACAGAGGTAAGACCCGTGTTCGGCTCCATCGCCGATGAGTGCGCGACCTGCGGGGCGGGGTCCATCCCTTCGTCCTTAGGCAGTGCAGCCCGCTCCGGATTTAGGTCCGGGGATACTACGGGGGTGATACCCCGAGCTTCGTCTGACGGCAGGTCTAAGCCATGCTCGTCGTGACTGTTCGGTGCTCCTGGCATAGGCCCAAATCCATCGAAGATCATGTCTCCGCGGATGTCCGCCGTATAGTTCAGGTTTCGAACCTGATCTGGTGGCCAGGGGCGTAGCTGTCGATCTGCTCCAGATGGCCAAGCGAGTTGGCCCGCAGTGCGAAGCCGCCGAACACGAAGATCTTTCCGGGGAGGAAAGTCTCGCCCTGGACATCGTCATTGATGATGATTAAAGGAGCCATTGATCCTAACAGCGATGACACAGAGGAACTCTCAATGAAAGCACCAATGTCGGTGTCAAAACCGGCGGATCACGGGTAGGGGGTCCCAATCTATGCGTCAAGGCTGATGGTAACAGGAAGCAAGGGACACAGATGTTTACCCAGGTTCAGGCCCTCTCGATGGAGGTAAAACCCTACTTCCTGCTTGATTAATATTGATGATATGGGTAGTACAAGAGTAGATCTACCACGAGATCGTAGAGGCTAAACCCTAAGAGCTAGCCTATGATGGTATGATTGTAATTGTGATCGGCCTTCTAAGGACCAACCTCTCCGGTTTATATAGATGCCGGAGAGGGCTAGGGTTTACATGGAGTCGGTTACAAGGAAGGAAATATAATATCCGGATCACCAAGCTTGCCTTCCACGCCAAGGAAAGTCCCATTTGGACACGGACCGAAGTCTTGAGTCTTGTATCTTCACGCTTCAATAGTCCGGACATTGCACACAGTCCGGCTGTCCGGATACCCCCTAATCCAGGACTCCCTCACCAGCCCATATTGTTGTTTTCTTGCCTATTTCAGTGTTTCGAAGAAAAGGAATATCAAACGGAGTCCAAGCGGAATGAAACATTCGGGAGCGTTATTTTTGGAACGAACATGATCTGGGAGACTTGGAGTACAAGCCAGGGAAGCTTCGAGGAGGCCAGGAGGTAGGAGGGCATGCCCCCTGTCTCGTGGGCCCCTCGTGGCACCCCTGACCGACTTCTTTTGCCTATATATCTCTATATACCCTAAAAACATCGAAGCGAGAATAGATCGGGAGTTCCGCCGCCGCAAGCCTCTATAGCCACCAAAAACCTCTCGGGAGCCCATTCCGGCACCCTGCCAGAAGGGGGGGGGGATCCCTCACCGGTGGCCATCTTCATCATCCCGGCGCTCTCCATGACGAGGAGGGAGTAGTTCACCCTCGGGGCTGAGGGTATGTACCAGTAGCTATGTGTTTGATCTCTCTCTCTCTCTCTCTCTCTCTCTCTCTCTCTCTCGTGTTCTTGAGGTGGTACGATCTTGATGTATCGTGAGCTTTGCTATTATAGTTGGATCTTATGACGTTTCTCCCCCTCTACTCTCTTGTAATGGATTGAGTTTCCCCTATGAAGTTATCTTATCGGATTGAGTCTTTTAATGATTTGAGAACACTTGATGTATGTCTTGCGTGGGATAACCGTAGTGACAATGGGTTATTCTATTGATTCACTTGATGTATGTTTTGGTGATCAACTTGCGGGTTCCGCCCATGAACCTAAGCATAGGGGTTGGCACACCTTTTCGTCCTAACTCTCCGGTAGAAACTTTGGGGCACTCTTTGAGGTTCTATGTGTTGGTTGAATAGATGAATCTGAGATTGTGTGATGCATATCGCATAATCATACCCACAGATACTTGAGGTGACATTGGAGTATCTAGGTGACATTAGGGTTTTGGTTGATGTGTGTCTTAAGGTGTTATTTTACTACGAACTCTAGGGCTGTTTGTGTCACTTATAGGAATAGCCCAATGGATTGATAGGAAAGAATAACTTTGAGGTGGTTTCGTACCCTACAATAATCTCTTCGATTGTTCTCCGCTATTAGTGACTTTTGAGTGACTCTTTGTTGCACGTTGAGGGATAGTTGTATGATCCGATTATGTTATTATTGTTGAGAGAACTTGCACTAGTGAAAGTATGAACTTTAGGCCTTGTTTCCTAGCATTGCAATACCATTTACGCTCACTTTTACCACTTGTTACCTTGCTGTTTTTATATTTTCAGATTACAAAAACCTATATCTGCTATCCATATTGCAGTTGTATCACCATCTCTTCGCCGAACTAGTGCACCTATACAGTTTACCATTGTATTGGGTGTGTTGGGGACACAAGAGACTCTTTGTTATTTGGTTGCATGGTTGCTTGAGAGAGACCATCTTCATCCTACGCCTCCCGATTGATAAACCTTAGGTCATCCACTTGAGGGAAATTTGCTACTGTCCTACAAACCTCTGCACTTGGAGGCCCAACAACGTCTACAAGAAGAAGGTTGTGTAGTAGTCATCAAGCTCTTTTCTGGCGCCATTGCCAGGGAGGCGAGGAAAGCGGCACTCACACCCCGTCAACTAATCTCTTTTCTGGCGCCTTTGCCGGGGAGGCGAGGAAAGCGGCACTCACACCCCGTCAACTAAGCTCTTTTCTGGCGCCGTTGCCGGGGAGGCTAGGTAAGCGGCACTCACACCCCGTCAACTAAGCTCTTTTCTGGCGCCGTTGCCGGGGAGGTGAGTGCTTGAAGGTATATCTTTAGATCTTGCAATCGAATCTTTTTGTTTCTTGTTTTAGCACTAGTTTAGTTTATAAAAGAAAACTACAAAAAAATGGAATTGAGTTTGCCTCATATGCTTCATCTTTTTAATATCTTTCGATAGTATGATGGAAAAGAAAATTGTGCCAAAGTGTTAGAAGAAGAATGCATTAAAATATTTTTCACTAACTCTTTGAATGATGAGCATGGTTGCAATGTTGTTAGTATGAACTCTTTGAATATCCATAGTACTAATGATGATTGCACTAGTTACGATGAAAATGTCTCCTATAAACATGTCAATTTGTGGAGTGCATTGGGTTTGCAAGTACACACCAAATAGGGAAGATAGATATTGCAAGAGGCATAAGCATTTAGAAACTAAATTGTTGCAAGAAAGGCTAGATGTTTGTGCTGAAAATTTAAATTTTCTTGGCCATACTTGTGAACTTTGCAATGAACAGGGTCATTTAACTATCCGATGAAAATTGTTTCATGATCTAATCGTGCCCAAAAATTGTGATGACTTGATTTCCCTTGCACATTATAATGAACTTAGTTTGCTTATGGGTCACGAAGAAATGAAACGTATAACTAAGCAACTTCCAGAATTTGCCCGTTATAAACTTCTTGGTTTTGATCTAGAAGAAATTTATATGTATTGTGCGGTGAATTGCATTGAAAATCCCTATATTTCCAATTACGTAAAGAAAAGAAAACAAATAGAAGATGAAGAGAATACTAATGAAAGGGAAGAGACTTCCCAATATTCTCCTGTTATTTCTTATGATGAATCAGGTAACAAGGAGGAGCCTTCTTGTCGTGGGAACGAACACCTATGGGGCCGGCAGACCGGGCCCCTTTCGGTTCGGCGGGGGGCGGAGATCGCGCGAAGAGCAGATCGAGGCGAAGCACACGAGCGGTTTACCCAGCTTCGGAGCTCTCCGGAGAGATAATACTCCTACTGCTGCATGTCTGATTGTATTGTGTTCTTGCTCGGGAGCGCTGAGTGCTACAGTACACACTAGCTGCTAACGAGACCGAGCGTGAGTGTTTTCTGGTGTCCAACCCCCCTCTACGTTGCGCATGGGCCTCCTTTTATATGCTCAAGGGGTCACCGATAGGTGGCAACATAGGCAAGGGCAAAAATGGAAAATGAGTTGCGCTTGGTACAACTACTTGTACAGTGTATCCTACCTAACCCTGACGGCAGGGGACAAGGGCATTAAATGCCCGTCTGCGTCGCCCAAACAGTGCAGAAAAGGGACCGTCAGGGGCGCCATCGCTTGCCACGATGGTAATCTTGTTAGCGTCGCTTGCCACCTCGCACCGCTGGCTGCACAGCCTCTTGCCACGCGCGCCTGGAAAGGCCCTCAGGGCGACACGTTGATGGATGTGCTGGAGCGTGGGTACAGTGTGGTAGCTTGCCGCGGCAAGCGCCTTGCCGCGGTCGTTGTCTTGTCGCGCCCGGAAGCTTGCCGCTCACCGGGCCTTGCCGGGACGCGTGGCGCGTTGCGGCAAGTTCCTTGAGATGCCTTGGTTGGCCTTCCCGGCAAGCTCCTCTTGCCGGGGTCTTGTCTTCCTCGGCTTGAACACTTTGTTCTTGAATGGCTCCAAAGGAACCACGGAGGACCTTGGCGGTCACCCGGCAAGCCTTGCCGCGGGGCGCTGCGACTGCCCGTGCACAAGTTTGGGATACTAGGGTACCCCTACTCTAGTACACCGACAGGAGCCCCCGGGCCTGGGCCACACACGATGCCGAGCGCTGTTGGGTCAGGCCCCAAACGGGGCACGAGCACGCGCGGCCTGGTTTACGCCGTATCTCACTCCGTATCCACCGCGCCCTCCCTTAACGGCACGCGTCGAATGCGGTGTCGTGGGAGAGATCGTGGGTGGTTTCTTTATTCGGAAAAGTGGAACGTCCGCCCCCTCCCTCTTTATAAGAAGGGGAAACAGGGGCAGTTCGCCCATCTCGCCGTTGCTATTCCAATCTCAAAAATCTCCGCCGCTCCTCCCTTCTTCCAAAGCCGAAAGAGAGCAGCGCTCCGCCCCCCATCGCAACCGGCGCCACCAATACCGTCGATCTCCCCCACCACCTCCGCCATGGCTCCGAAAGCCGGGAAGGTCGTGAAGTCGGTCGAGGCACTGCGGCTTGAGGCGCTGCGAAAGGAGCGGGCAATCTTCCTCCCCGAGCTCGCTACGAAGGAGCTGAGGGAGTACTACTACCTCTTCTGGTCGACGGAGACGCGAGCGCATCCACGCACGAAGGTACTCTCAGCCGCCGCTTCGGAACGGGCTCCGAATGGATATCCTTTCTTCGCGCTGTTCTTCTACTGTGGGCTCTGCCCGCCTTTCTCTGAATTCTTCTGCGATATCATGAACACCTACGGGTTCCACCTCCTTGATTTCACCCCCAATGTTGTTCTGACCATGGCAGTTTTCGCGCATCTCTGCGAAAACTTTGTCGGAGTCCACCCAAACGTAGCTCTTTTCCGCCACTTCTTTATGCCCCGAGTTGAGAGAGGGGAGCCTCTATCCGGCGGAATCGCCTGGATCTCGAGGGCCGGCAAGAAGGAAGCTTATCTGGAGGGGGAGCTCCGCAACCAATGGGAGGAGTGGAGAGCAGACTGGTGCTGGATTATCGAGGAGAACCCGCAGCCATTTACTGCCCAGCGCCAGGCCCCAGCAGTGCGCGGCAATGATTGGAGCAACGTGGCCCCGGAAGAAGACAGGCTGAAGATTGCCGTCACACGGATCTTGCGCCTCAGGCTTGCCGGGCTCACTGTAGGCGTCGTTGGCGCAGATTTTCTTCGCCGCCGCATAGCCCCTCTGCAGGAGAGGAGGAGACCCGCCTGGGAGTTCGGGGGTCCGGCGGACATCATGAGGCTGCGCCCGGGCCTCAACTTCAACTTCACCGTCCTGGAACTGGATGCGATGCTCAAGGAGCTGTTCAAGCACGACCCTCAACATCCCGAATGGTTCAGGCTGCCGAAGGGCGTCGTCCCGCTGTGCAACAATTCCTCGCTCGATCGCATCCGTGCAATGATGCCTCTGTGCGATTCGCATGGAATTGTTCCAACTTGGCAAGAGCCTGCAGACGACGTCGTGCAGGCGTTCTTTGACGGCTTGGTGGAGGTGGCGGTCCGCTCCGACGAACAGAAGAGCCTCACCCGCGACACCACTGATGCGGAGATGCAGCGCATCGCCACTAGGGCGGAAGAGGCGGCGGCAGCCGCTGCCGCGGGTGAGTTTGGATTCACCGTGGAGGAGGCAGAGGCAGCAGAGGCTGCAAGCCTTACCGAGTGAGAGTGGCTTGCCGGCGAGGAAGAGCTTGCCGGACCTGACGCCGAGTCGAGCGAGCCCGCCGAGGGTGCGAGCGGCCCGCCATCTTCAAGCAGCTTGCCGCAAGCAGAGCCCCCAGCGCAGCCCCCAGTTCCACCAAGAAGGCGTCTCCGCAATGCCGGGGACGTAGCAGGGCGGCAGACGAGCCAACAGCCGTTGCGCCGCGCGACACGCTCCACCGCGACAAGCACTGTTGCCGCGGGAGCGCCTCATGCCGCTGCGGCAACTGGAGCGGGGTCCTCCCGGACCACCGCTTCTGCTCATGCCGCTGCCCCCGCCAAGCGGTCAAGGGAACCCACTCCTCCGCCTCGTCGCGCTGAAGGTGGGCCGGACTTCGACCTCTCTGTGCTCAGCTCCGACGAGGATGAAGAAGAGTAAGATCCTTTGCTGTACTTGTAGTTCTTCAATTCTTGTTGTTTTTGTCTTGTTTCTGATTTGCTTTACTCTGAACTCATTCTTTTTCAGGACCCTGGCCCAGAGAGCGGCGAAGAGAGCCAAGGCTCCGGTTATTGTCATCGAGGCGAGCCCACCGCGACAGCAGGGGGTGCGCCCGAGACCACCTTGCCGGACCCGACAATCATTCCCCAAAGCAGCCCCCAGCGCAGCCCCCAGCGTAAGTATATGGTTTACTTCTCACTGTTAGGCGCACATGGGTGTTCTTTCTTTTGCTGACATCTGACTGTTGGATTGTGTAGGAGCAGAGCAGCCTCACCAGGAGCACCCGGAAGCCGCCCCCGAGATGCTATATGCTTCGACTACACCGCCAAGGGAGGATTCCCCGGCAAGGGAGCGTTCTCCGGCAAGGGAGAAGTCTCCGGCAAGGGACAATTCTCCGGCAAGGGACAGTTCTCCGGCAAGGGACAGCACCAGCGACCCCCCGGTGGTGGAGCCCATGACTGCAGATCCCAGTACAGGTAATCCTCTTGCGCGAAAACTTCCCTTGGGTTCTTCTTCTGATTTTCTTTTTGGGTATTTGCTTGACTTTTCTCCCTCTTCCGGCCTTCAGATCCACCTTCCACGGAGCCGATGGAGACCGAGGTCGTCGGCGAGGAGAACGCGCGCGGCAACACTGATGACGCCGCCGCCACCGAAGAAGAAGCCGGCGCTGATGATCCCGCCGGCAAAGAGGCCGCCAAAGCTGCCGCTGCAGGAACTGGCGAGGGGTCCGGCGATCGCACTGACGACCCTGAGGCCGCAGGAGCGCAAGGCGCTACGCCGACCGCCGATCCCTCCGTCGCCGCCGCAGCGTCAGGCTCCGAAGAGCCCCAGCCCGGCGCCTACTTGAAGGCTGGTGATGGCGTCTTCATCAAACTTCCCTGAGCGTCAAGCTCCAGGGCGCCGGTTGAAGGAGAAAACTTTGATGGAGAGGTGCTCGCCTCCATTGGGCTGACGCTGGTTGACGCGCCGAGCAGCAGCAGCGGTGAGTCTGAGGAGGAGCAGCTGCTGCGGAAGCTGGTGTCGCTCTACCGCGCTCGACAGGCCAAGCTGGAATCCCGAGAAGCGCTTGTTGCGAGGGCGGGAGTGGACATCGAGAAGCACGCGGAGGAGCTCCGGGGTCGTAACCAGGAAGCCCTCCAGTCCCTAGCAGAGGAACGGGCGCAACTCGCCGAGGAGCGGAAAGCCTTCCTCCTCGAGAAGGCAGAAGCTGAAGAGCAACAGCGGCTTGCCGCCGAGGAGCTGTTTGCGCGGGAAGGCGACTTGGCGCAGCGGAAGGTCAATCTGGACAGCCACAAGGAGGAGCTTTCCGTGCGCGAGCAAACACTTGGCGAGGCTCTCAAGGAAGCAGAGGATGCTGCCGCAGCTGCCGAGGCCGCCAAGAAGGAGCTGGAGACGAAGGTGGCGCAGCTGGAGGCCGATCTCAAGACGAGCGGCGAAGAGCTTGCCGCGCTCAAGCGTGAGCGCGAGAAGGACGCCTACGCCCATGGTGAGCTGCAGGGCCGTCTCATCGAGAAGGGCAAGGAGCTTAGCGCCGCCAAGGACTCCAACGCAGATCTTGAGTTGAAGCTGGCTACTTTGACCAAGACGCTGGACGGCGCCAAGGAGCAGGAGGTGACCTTGAAGGAGGAGATCAAGGCCAACGAAGCGCTACTGACGAGGGCCGCCGAAACCCAGAACACTTTTAGGGAGACTGTGGAACTCTGGACAGAGGGTCTCGTGAATATCGCTGCAGTTATTGACGGGGAGCTGGCGCAGCTGGGGATGGAGGATTTCGGGTACTCCTCCGATGAGAACCTCCAACCCAGCGCCAAGCTCACCTTGTTCTTCAAGGGCGTGGCGACGGCCCTCCAGCGACTCCGAGAGAAGATCCCAAAGCAGCTGGCCGACGAGTCGCGCACGATCTGTGCCGGAGTTCTTCAAAAGGTGTTGGTGAAGGTGGCTTTCCGCAACCCGGGCCTCAACCTCACCAATGTCCTCAAGAAGCTGCCGCCGGATGCTGATCTGGAAGCGCTCAAGGCCCTTGTCGCACCCATTGTGGACAAGGTGAGCGAGATCAAGAGGGTTGAGGGCGATCGCGTAGATTAGGCCGCCCGTTTTCTCCTTTTCTTGTCGCTGCTGGTCATGTTACGAGAACAATCCATTAGAGCTGCGACAAGCTATCTTGTAATATAACTTTATTTTGGGTATTGATCGCTATGTTATTTCCTTTACTTGATTCCTTCCTTTGTATGTTTTTACCCTACGCTTTTAGGGAACTTGCTGGTGCAGGCGCCTTTGCCGCGAGCACTGAGTGCGGAACGTCAGCAGCCTGCTGGCGGTGCCGCTACCGACAAGAAACCTTGTCGCAACTAGTCGCAGCTCACTTAAGTTGTTGAGCGGACTCGAAACAAAGTAAGGGCGCAACTAGCTACGAGTTGGTTCCTCCGCGCACAGGTTTTCCATACAAAGCACGGTCGTTCGAGGAAGATAACTTAAATTTTTTTAAAACTGATTGCTCAAACTTTGGCAACTTAGCTTTTCTTTCGTTTGCGTCCCGGTAAGGCGAAACTTTCTTGAACGACGCCTGGTCAACACCATTATCTTCTCCTTTCCCCCCGGCAAACTTGTGGGCGAGGGAACCTTCCTTTCTTTGAGAAAGAGAAAGAAGAGAAAATAAAGATATGGAGCCTTACGGCTCGTTATTGCTTACCGCGGGTAGGTGCTGCACAAAGTGTCAGATAACACATGAAAAAAATAGAAAGCATGAAATTAACAAGATGTGCGGAGCACATGAGCTTTACTTATGCACGGGATCTGCGCCCGGCTTTGTACAAAGGGTTACATGCAACAGCAGCAAGGCTCGTACAAAAGGTGGTTGCCGGAACAGGTTCCGGCAACCGCGCCTTACGGGTAAAACTTACGAAGATGCTCAATGTTCCAGGAGTTGCTCACCGGAATGCCATCTTCGGTCTCAAGGCGGACAGTGCCATGCCTAGTGACTTGTTTCACCTGGTAAGGGCCTTCCCACTTCGGCGTCAACTTGTTGGAATTCTTGGCGGACTGAATGCGCCGAAGAACAAGGTCGCCTTCCTCAAGACTTCTGGCATTAACTTTGCGGCTATGGTAGCGGCGCAAAGCTTGCTGGTATTGAGCAGCTCGTACAGCAGCCTGAAGACGGTCTTCCTCAAGGAGCAGCGCGTCATCTTGTCGCAGCTGCTCTTGCTCAAGCTCATCACAAGCGAGCACTCGAGGTGACCCGTATACGAGTTCCGTGGGGATAACCGCCTCTGCTCCATAGACTAGAGCGAAAGGTGTCTGGCCAGTGGCTCGATTTGGTGTCGTCCTGATCGACCAAAGAACCACCGGCAGCTCCTCGATCCAGTTCTTTCCGCACTTGTGCAGCCTGTCGAAAGTCCTGGTCTTGAGCCCGCGTAGCACTTCAGCATTTGCCCTCTCTGCTTGACCGTTGCTTCTCGGGTGAGCAACAGAAGCGAAGCAGACCTTGGCGCCAAGATCTTGGATGTACTGCATGAAGGTGCGGCTCGTGAATTGCGTGCCGTTGTTGGTGATGATCCTGTTAGGGATTCCGAAGTGACAAACAATCGACCTGAAGAACTTGACTGCTGACTGTGCTGTCACCTTCCTCACTGCTTCCACCTCCGGCCACTTTGTGAACTTGTCGATTGCAACGTACAAGTATTCAAAGCCCCCGACAGCTCGGGAAAGGGGCCAAGGATGTCGAGCCCCCAGACTGAAAATGGCCAGGATAAAGGGATCGTCTGGAGAGCTTGAGCTGGCTGGTGTATCTGCTTGGAATGGAACTGGCACGCTTCACACTTGGTTACTTGTGCAGTTGCATCCTGGAGGGCTGTCGGCCAAAAGAAGCCTTGCCGGAATGCTTTGCCGGCAAGTGCTCTTGCGCCAATGTGGTGACCACATATGCCTCCATGTATCTCTGCCAACAGCTTTTGTCCATCTGCCCGGTGAATACACTTCAATTTCACACCGTTGAGTCTTCTTCTGTACAGTGTGTCGTCGACAAACTGGTACATACTTGACTGCCGGGCTACTCTTTCCGCTTCTTCTTGCTCTTCGGGAAGTTCTCCTGTCTGAAGGAAACGGACAATCTGCTGTGCCCATGCTGGAGCTTGTGGCTCGACAACAAGGACTAAAGGCACATATGCTGCTGCGGGAACATCCGCTTCTACGGCGAGAACCTGCGGCTCAGCCGGAGCTTGGCGTTCCCCGGCAAGCTTGCCGGAGCAAAACTTGTCAGGAGCGTCTGCTTCAACAGAACAAACCCTAGGGCTTGCCGAAGCAGACTGCTCCTCAACATCTTTGGTGTTGATCTTGGGGACCTTCTTGGCGGCGGCTTCGGGGAGCTCTGCCGGAAAATAGTCACCAGAAATCAACTTCCTCTTCTTGCTCTGTCCAGTTGATGGTGTTACAGACGGTTGAGTCAGCTTGAGCACAAAGATCCCTAGTTCCACAGGTAACTTAAGTGCGGCGCACTTCGACAGGCCATCGGCAATGTCGTTCTGAGCTCTTGGAACATGTTCCATCTGTAGGCCGTCAAAGTGCTCTTCTAGCTTTCTCACTTCATCAACGTAAGCTTCCATCAATGGACTCTGATAATTCTTGTTCACTTGGCGGACGACAAGCTGCGAGTCACCCCTGACAATGAGCTTCTTGATCCCAAGGTCTGCCGCGATCCTGAGACCGGCAAGCAAACCTTCATACTCTGCGGTATTGTTCGTTGCTTGCTCCTTGGGAAAGTGCATCTGGACTACGTACTTGAGGTGCTCTCCGGTGGGTGCGACAAGTAGCACGCCCGCACCGGCGCCTTGCAGCGAAAAGGCACCATCAAAGTACATGAGCCACTCTTTGCTTGCTTCCTTGACAGGGATGCTCGTTTCTGGAATTTCTTCATCTGGTGTTGGCGTCCACTCTGCTATGAATTCTGCCAATGCTCTGCTCTGGATAGTTGAAGTGCTCTCAAACTTGAGGCCAAAGCTTGATAGTTCCAGTGCCCACTCGACAATCCTGCCCGTTGCTTCTGGATTCTGCAGTATCCTTTTCAGTGAAAAACGAGTGACAACTGTGATCTCATGTGCTTGGAAGTAATGGCGCAGCTTTCTCGAGGCCATGAGAAGGCCGAAAAGCAATTTCTGCACATCAGAGTACCTTAACCTAGCCCCCTGCAGAAGAGAACTGACAAAGTAAACTGGGCGTTGCACCATTTTCTTCTGTATCTCCTCATGCGCCTGCGCAGATCCACCCTTGTCGGGACCAGAGCTTGTCGGCGAAGCCCCCTGCTTGTTGCTGGATGCATCTACCGTGGTTGCGGGTTCATCATCTGCCTCCCTCTCCACTACTAATGCAGCACTAACCACTTGATTGGTTGCCGCTATATACAACAGCAACTTCTCTTGTGGCTTAGGTGCGACAAGTGTTGGAGTGGAGGACAGGTATCTCTTCAAGTCCTGCAGCGCAACCTCCGCTTCCGGAGTCCATTTCATGGGACCTTCCTTTTTCAATATTTTGAAAAATGGCAGGGCGCGCTCAGCAGACTTAGAGATAAACCTGCTGAGAGCAGCTACGCAACCGGCAAGTCTTCGTACATCCTTGACGCGCTTTGGTGCTTCAATCTGCTCAATGGCCTTGATCTTGTCGGGATTGGCTTCAATTCCCCGCTGAGACACGAAGAACCCGAGAAGCTTGCCGGAGGGGACTCCAAACACACACTTCTCGGGGTTAAGCTTGAGGTTGATCTTGCGCAGATTTGCAAAGGTTTCATCTAAATCCTGAATCAGAGTTGCCTTGTCCTTGCTCTTGACCACTATGTCATCCATGTAGGCTTCCACATTTCTGTGCATTTGTGGCTCAAAAGCATCATGGACTACTCTTGCAAATGTTGAACCAGCATTCTTTAAACCGAAAGGCATCCATATGAAACAGTATGTGCCACATGGAGTGATGAATGCGTTCTTCTCCTCATCCTCTTCTGCCATGAAGATCTGATGATATCCTGAGTATGCGTCGAGAAATGAAAACAAGTCACATCCGGCCGTGGAGTCAACAATCTGGTCAATGCGCGGCAAGGGAAATGGGTCTTTGGGACAAGCTTTATTGACATCGGTAAAGTCGATACAAAGCCTCCATTTCCCATTTGCCTTGCGCACGACTACAGGATTGGCCAACCACGTAGGATGGAGCACTCCTCTGACAAGGCCTGCTGCTTCCAACTTCTTGATTTCTTCTGCGATGAATTCTTGGCGCTCCACTGCTTGTTTCCTGACCTTCTGCTTGACGGGCCGCGCGTGAGGACAGACGGCAAGGTGGTGCTCGATTACTTTCCTGGGAACACCAGGGATGTCAGACGGTTGCCACGCAAACACGTCGACGTTCGCCCGCAGGAAAGCAACGAGCACGCTTTCCTATTTAGGGTCGAGAGTGGCACTGATGGTGAAGGTACCACCAGTGCCGTCCTCCTTGGCGGACACCTTCTTGGTCTCTGGCGGAGCTGCCATCGTCTTCTTACACTTGCCGGTGGAGCTCGATGGTGCGTCCTCGACGGTAGCG
Source organism: Triticum dicoccoides (assembly GCF_002162155.2). NCBI lineage: Eukaryota > Viridiplantae > Streptophyta > Magnoliopsida > Poales > Poaceae > Triticum > Triticum dicoccoides. Next base: position 816,721,808 of record NC_041383.1, on the reverse strand, counting down.
CAGCACTCCGAAGAGGTGCGCTTGCCGGAGTGGGCATCAGGACTCTTGCCGGACTTGGTCTTCTTCTTCCCCTCGGGAGCTTCAGCAGCAAGTGACTTGCGATCTGTTGCGGCTGCTGCTTCCCGGTAGATCTTGTCGGCGCAGATAAGAGCATCCTTCTTGTCGCCAGGGACAGAGATGACACTTATCGGGCCTGGCATCTTCAGCATGTTGTATGCATAGTGAGAGGCTGCCATGAATTTGGCAAGCGCTGGACGGCCGAGTATCCCATTGTAAGGCAATGGAAAGTCAGCAACATCAAAAGTGACCCTCTCAGTTCTGAAGTTCAACTCGCTACCAAATGTCACCGGCAACGTGATCTTTCCCTTCGGCTTGCTCCTTCCCGGATTGATTCCTTGGAATGTGTCGGTCTCTTCGAGCTCGCTATCAGGGATCTGGAGTTTCTGAAGTACCACGGAGGAGACCAGGTTCAAGCCGGCCCTGCTGTCAACTAGCATCTTAGTGACCTTGAGGTTGCGGATAGTTGGTGAAACCAACATCGACAAGCACCCGACCGCAGTTATGCGATCAGGGTGGTCCTCAATATCAAAGATGATAGGCGTGCTGGACCATTTCAGAGGCTTGCGTGACTCGACGGGTGGTTCTGCCGTGTTGACTTCCCGCACCCACTGCTTGAGCTGGCGGTGTGAAGTATGCAGAGAAGCACCGCCGTCAACGCACAAGACCTCTGTGGCTTTCTGGAACTCCTGCTCATCGGCCTCGTCATCATCCATATCTTCATCATCGTCGTCATCTTCATCCTTGTCGCGGCCACGGGGAGGTCTGTCTCCTTGCTGCTGCTTGGCCTTGCCACGGCGTCCTCCCCGGCCGGGACGTTTCTTGCCGGATCCTCCAGTACCTTCTTGGGCCTTCTCCTTGTCGCGTCGCTCGTACTCAGCCTTTTGCTGCTCGACAAGCTTCTCAACCTTCTTGCAGCTCTGGAGATCATGGCCCTTGGTGAGGTGGATCTTGCAGTACTGCTTGCCGGTGCCGTCCTGCTTGTCGGCGACTGCCACAGCTTCGGCTTTCTTGGCGTCACCTCCGTTGCCGGACTGCTCAACGACTAGCACATCTTTACCTTTCTTTTTCCTGTTGTTCCGCCGCCAGTTTTTCTTTGCCGGGGCAGCATCCTCGCTGTCAGATCCTCCTGCTCCTGCATTCTCTCCGGGGAGTTTCCTCCCTTCCTCAGCACGTGCACACTTGTCGGCCAGGGCATATAGCTCACTGACATCTCTGATCTTGCACATCGCCATCTCCTCCCGCATCCTGCGGTTTCGCACGTTCTGATGGAACGCGCTGATGACCGCAGCAGGGTGGACATCTAGGATGTTGCGCTGTACCTGGCTGAATCTCTGAATGTACTTGCGGAGGGGCTCTCCTTCCTTCTGGGCGAGCAGATGAAGGTCGCTCTCTTGGCCATGAGGTTTGTGGCCACCTGTAAAGGCGCCGACAAACTGATGGCATAGATCTTCCCAGGAGGATATGGAGTTGTCCGGCAAGTGCATGAGCCAGGACCTGACATTGGGCTTGAGCACCAGCGGGAAGTAGTTGGCAAGGATCTTGTCGTCCCGTCCCCCGGCAGCTTGCACCGCGATGGTGTAGATGCTGAGGAACTCCGACGGATGCAACTTGCCGTCGTACTTCTCTGGTACGTCTGGCTTGAAATTCTTCGTGCTGGGCCACTGGACTTGCCACAGCTCACGAGTGAACGCAGGGCAACCTACCGCATACGGCAATTCGCCTGGTTCCCCTGGCGCATGCATGTCGACAGCGGGCCCAGCGCGCTGGTCTGATTGATGCCGCGCTTCTCTTCGGCGCTCGATGCGAGTACGAGCGTCTTCTTGCTGTCGTTCGTGAAGAACTTGGTGCTGATCGCGGCGAGCTCGTGGATCTGACGATGCGGTGGAGTCGCTGTCGAGGTTGACCCGACGAGTCGGCGATCTTGGCCTTCGGGGTGGAGGGTGCACGGTGGTTGCACCCCCACCGGTCTTGTCACCATCGGCTCGCGCCTGGCAATCTTGCCGCGGCTGTGATTTACTCGGCTGTCGTGGAGTGTCGCCGTTGGCGAAGCCGATGAGACTCTGAATGGTGGCCCTCCAATCGTCGATCTTGTCTGACGTTGGAGGGTAGTCCAGGAGCAGTTGAGCTCGTGCCAAAGCTTCTGCTGGAGTTTTGGGTGGTGGTGGCGAACGGTGCGAGGAGCGGGATATGCTCGGACTTCTAACTACGTCAAAAGGAGCAGTATCTCGTCCAGGCGACCGTGCCACGCTCGTGCCAGCATGTTGGCATGCATGCTGGTCTTGAGCACCCCAAGATCCGCCAGCTCGATCTTGGTCCAACAAACGTATGGTACCGCGAGTACCATGATGCTCTTGGTCCTGCGCCTCCTGAGATGGGCGTGGTGCATGTACGGACGCCGAGGTCTGCGCAGCCTTGTCCTTGGACCTGGCAGCATCGTGAGCTCCGTCGTTGATGCCCGTTCTTCCGCCGGCGTCTACCCCACCACCCGTTTGATCCGGCGGCGATGGGATCGACGTGGACGGAGCATCCACCTCCGAAGCCTTCTTCTTCGGTGGCATGTCGATGAAGATGATGAAGATCTAGCTCGCGTGGACGCCGGATCAGGTTCACACAACCTCGACGCCCCCTACCTGGAGCGCCATGGATGTCGTGGGAACGAACACCTATGGGGCCGGCAGACCGGGCCCCTTTCGGTTCGGCGGGGGGTGGAGATCGCGCGAAGAGCAGATCGAGGCGAAGCACACGAGCGGTTTACCCAGCTTTTGAGCTCTCCGGAGAGATAATACTCCTACTGCTGCATGTCTGATTGTATTGTGTTCTTGCTCGGGAGCGCTGAGTGCTACAGTACACACTAGCTGCTAACGAGACCGAGCGTGAGTGTTTTCTGGTGTCCAACCCCCCTCTACGTTGCGCATGGGCCTCCTTTTATATGCTCAAGGGGTCACCGACAGGTGGCAACGTAGGCAAGGGCAAAAATGGAAAACGAGTTGCGGTTGGTACAACTACTTGTATAGTGTATCCTACCTAACCCTGACGGCAGGGGACAAGGGCATTAAATGCCCGTCTGCATCGCCCAAACAGTGCAAAAAAGGGACCGTCAGGGGCGCCATCGCTTGCCACGATGGTAATCTTGTCAGCGTCGCTTGCCACCTCGCACCGCTGGCTGCACAGCCTCTTGCCACGCGCGCCTGGAAAGGCCCTCAGGGCGACACGTTGATGGATGTGCTGGAGCGTGGGTACAGTGTGGTAGCTTGCCGCGGCAAGCGCCTTGCCGCGGTCGTTGTCTTGTCGCGCCCGGAAGCTTGCCGCTCACCGGGCCTTGCCGGGACGCGTGGCGCGTCGCGGCAAGTTCCTTGAGATGCCTTGGTTGGCCTTCCCGGAAAGCTCCTCTTACCGGGGTCTTGTCTTCCTCGGCTTGAACACTTTGTTCTTGAATGGCTCCAAAGGAACCATGGAGGACCTTGGCGGTCACCCGGCAAGCCTTGCCGCGGGGCGCTGCGACTGCCCGTGCACAAGTTCGGGATACTAGGGTACCCCTACTCTAGTACACCGACACTTCTGTTCAACCAATCTCATTAATAAGGAGCTCCAAAAAGAGGATTGAACCCACACATGATGTGGTGAAGAAGAAGAAAAGAAAAAGTAGGAGAGGTAAAAAGATATCTCTCCAAAATAATGTTTCTGCTATTATTGTTGTGCCTCATGAAAATGAAGATGATGCACTTGATGATGACCTCGTTATGCCTATTGCTTGTTGTGATGATTATGATTGGGAATATAATGATACTTCTTATAATCTTGAAAATCTTTTTGGCACTTGCTTGGAAGAATATGATAATTGCTATACTATTGGTGCTATCCATACTATTAATGATGAGATTGATTATGCTTATGATATGAAAAGGCCCAAGCTTGGGGATGCTATGTTTGATGAAGATGGTGTTTTTGAGGATATATTTTCTGCAATTAATGTTTGTCCCAAGCTTGGGGATGCTATGTTTAGTGAAGATGATACTTTTAGTCTCCCAAGTTTTGATATGCAAAGTTATGATGATAGCATGCCTTCTACCTATGATGATTATATTGATGAAAGTGGGTTTGGAAGAGTGTCAACTTTAGGGAGTAGTGATCCCACTATTTTGGAGGATGTTGAATCTTATAATATTTATGAAAGTGGATTTGGAGAGGTCATGACTTTATTTAGTGATGAGTCCACTATCTTTGAAGAGGTTTCGATCGATTATGATGAGAACAAAGTTGCTACTTATGATGATTATTGTGATGAAACTTATGCTATAAAAAGTAGTGATGATTATATTTATAAAACTTGTCATGATTATGATTACCCTTTTTCTGAACATTACTCTTTTAATATGCAAACAATTTATAGTATTCAAGTCTCTTATGATACTCCCACTATTCCGAATGAGAAGAATTTTGCTTATGTGGGAAGTAGTAAATTTTCTATGCAAGTGGATCATGAAAAGAATGCTTTAGGTGCTGGTTATATTGTTGAATTCATTCATGATGCTACTGAAAATTATTATGATGGAGGAACATATGCTTGTAGGAATTGCAAGAATGTCAAGTTTCCTCTCTATGTGCTTAAAATTTTGAAGTTATGCTTGTTTAGCCTTCCTATGCTAATTGATTATTGTTCCCATAAGTTTTTTGCTCACAAAATACCTATGCATAGGAAGTGGGTTAGACTTAAATATGCTAGTCATATGCTTCATGATGCTCCCATTATGTTTCAATTCTTATCTTTTATGTGAGCATCATTGAAATCATCATGCCTAGCTAGGGGCGTTAAACGATAGCGCTTGTTGGGAGGCAACCCAATTTTATTTTGTTTCTTACTTTTTGGTTCTGTTTAGTAATAAATAATCCATCTAGCTTCTGTTTAGATGTGGTTTCACTACTAGGGAAAACCTTGTACACAGAATGTTACCAGTAGCGCTTGTTAAAATGAGGCGCTACTGCTACTTAGCAGTAGCGCGTTCGGCAGAACCGCGCTACAGTTAGCAGCTTAGCAGTAGCGCTGCCCGTGCAGAAAGCGCTACTACTATAATTGCCACACCGTTCCCGGCGTGCTAGGTATAGTAGTAGCGCCCTTCTACGGACAGCGCTACTACTACGGATTTTAGCAGCAGCGCGTTTTTCCTTCCCACGCTACAGTTAAAGCTATTTTCACCTAACCCCCCGCGCGGCCTGATTCCCTCTCCTCTGCTTCCTCCCCCAATTCCCGACCCCGCCTCGCCACCGTCTCCCCCGACCCCGCCTCGCCGCCGTCTCCCCCGACCCCGCCTCGCCACCGTCTCCCCCGACCCCGCCTCGCCGCCGTCTCCCCC
>NC_041383.1:816703198-816716238 GCF_002162155.2 Triticum dicoccoides | reverse complement strand
GTCTCCCCCGACCCCATCTCTCTCCCCGCCCTCTATAAGCACTCTCCCCTTCCGATCCCTCTCTCCCCTTCCGATCCCTCTCTCCCCTTCCGATCCCTCTTCTCTGCTTAGTATGAACCCTAGGTATTTAGTGCTAGTTAGTACGAACCCTAGGCTATTTTTAGTGCTAGTTAGTTAATTACTTAGATGGTAATTAGGGCAGTAGTTCCTAGGTACTAATTAGTTAGTAAGAATTAGGTACTAATTAGGTACTAGAATATTTTTATTTATAGTAAGTTTATTTTTAGTAAGAACTAGTTGAATTAATAGAACTAGTTAGTAAGAACTTGTTTCTATTTTTTAGTTAAAGCAATTTTTCCCGCCTCGATGTGGACGATGCCTATCCCGCATCCTCGTCGTCGAGTCGGCGGAGGACGACACCTGCTTGACCAGATCGGCCATGTCCGGGACTGGGCTCCGTCGGGGTGGTACTGGGAGGCGCTACCTACCGGGGGTCGCAGGTTGGTGAGGAGCCAGCCTGTCGTTGACCCGAACCTTCTTTGGTGGCGGTCGCGTGGGCCAGTGACGATCCAGAGGCTCGAGGACTCCGCGGAGGTGGTGCGTCACCGTGTCAGTGAGGAGGACGCGCACGTCCGTCGCTACTTGTTTGCGTTGGAGCACAGGTCGTTCTCCAATACCTGGCAGGTTCTCCGGGGATCTCACTGGAGCTATGATCCCGTGATGGTGCCTTCTCTGTGGGTGTCCACCGCCCGCGCCGATACCCGTCGTGTGCTAGAGTTTTAGTTGTATTAGTGATGTTATATGTATGACACTATTCGTGATGTATTAGTGATAATATTCGACGATGTATTGGCGCATGAGATGATCTACTTTTGCTTATTGAATGCATGCTAATTTGAGTCCTATAAGATATTTTGAAATGTATATCTTGTGTTGCTCAATATCCAAGTGGCCGGTCATGTTTGCAGGTTATACCTTCGAGTGGCCTATGTTTTGCCGGAGTGTTGATTCATTTCCGTTCCGGCAAATTTCAAGCGCTCGATATGTCCTATTTTAGCAAAGGTCATGCCGGATTTTTCCGTGAATTTTGGCATGACTTGTGCTAGAATATGTAGGAAATATCGAGTGCCCCGGATTTGTGTGTTGAGTATCTTGGTAGTTGTCTTCGATCGATTTTCAATTAATGTTTTAACTATGAACATAGGAAATGTCTGACGACGATAAGGATTTCGGTATTTGCAAATACTGCGAAGACGAGCGCGGCCTGTGCGACGGAATCTTCCTAGATGATGATAGGCGCTTCAGCATCAAGCTGGACGAGAACTTCGAAGTGGATACAGTAAGTCACAACGACAAGTCTTTTTTCGTAATTAAGCATGACATCTGCTTCATTTGCTTCAACTTATATTTTTTTACTATTCTACTAGCGTATCCCCTGCCATGCAAGAGTTTTTGTATTGGATAAGATAGGTTTCAGTCATAGTATGGAGGAAAAGAAAGTTTACTTGAAGATCGAGCATGGTTATATTTTCCATGCGAAGTTATACAATTCAGACGACTACACCTATTTTGGATGCAAAACATGGCGAGCACTATGCAAGACTTATGCATTTGAGCTTGATATGGTTATCACCTTTGATATTCGTCCGAAAGATGATATTGAAGGTAATACCGACATCTAGGTCAATGTGCAAATGCCTCCAGTTATACCACTATGTAAGTTTCTCAACCATATTTATGTCTTTGATATTGTTTATTCAAAAATAGTTGACAACTAATTTGTATTGTCAGCTTATTTCCGTGCAAGCAAACATGTCTAGCGCTTGGTAGACAGGACCATATACTGTCCTGGGGCTGAACTCAACTGCGAGGAGCTCAGTCATTATGTTTCATGGCTTGAGGATCTTGATACTGTCAAGACAAATTTTCTTCCTGCATTTAGAAATCTTAGTACTGAAAATGTGCGACCAATAGTGTTCGTAATGAACTACGGTCACATCCATTTAGGAAGGATGGTAAGATTTTTACTTTTTATCCTCATTGCATCTTTTCCATACATTATTTTTGAAGCTAAACTTCATTGCTAAGTATGTTACCATACGATGTTCTTCAACAGGGACTCCCGATGAATGTTGTGCCTTATGGGATCGAGACCAAAGGTATCATGAGTATTATCAACTTACGGCCAAGATATCCTACAGCTTACTTTTGTGCACTCAAGATTAGCGACGGATGCTTAATAGTGCAAGACTGGACCAAATATGTGTTGGGGGAGCGCAGAGAAGTACTAGGGAGCTGCAACCAGAGGCGCCTTCCACGATTAGGAGACAGTTTCATCTGCATGCTCCAACTTGATCAAGGAGGAGAGCTACACATGTTTTATGTTCTTTTACCTAAGAGAGAGCAGCAGGAGTGAGTAGCAGGAGTGAGTAGCTGGCTAGAAATGAGTTTCAGGATGATGATGTGCTACACTATTACTATGATGATAAAATAGCTAGTGTTGGTGGTAATGACTATGATGATTATTATTAGCTAGTGTTAGTGGTGATTAAATAAATACTGTTGGTGGTAATGACCATGATGATGATTAAATATCTTGTGCTAGCGGATTAGATTCAAGTGGAGGCAACATGTGGTGCACATCGAAAGTACTACTAATCCAAAGTAGATCAAGTTTGGATTAGTAGTATACTTCTGACATGCACCACATATTGCCTCCACTTGAACCTAATCCACCTTCATTTAATACACTGTTATGGACATAATGATGTAAACCTCATAACAGCTGGTATTGTACCAATATTTGTATGATGGCGCATAAATACACTAAAAAGAAAAAAATAAAAAAAATACTAGTAGCGATGGAAAGGAAACACGCTGCAAGTAGATACCTTAGCAGTAGCGCGGTACTGAACAAGCGCTGCAGCTATTTGTACTAGCAGTAGCGCGTGATGGCACGCGTTACTGCTAAGCAATAGCTGTAGCGCCTTATTAGTAGCGCGGCTTCCCGCGCTACTAGTGGGCACAAAACACGCGCTACTGCTAGGGTTTTCCCTAGTAGTGTTTTATGCTTTAATTAGTGTTTGTGCCAAGAGAACCTTTGGGAAGACTTGGGTGAAGTTTATATGATCGTGCTGTAAAAAACAGAAACTTTCTATAGACACCAGAGGGGGCTAGGGTTACACAGAGTCGGTTACAAGGAAGGACATCCACACATCCGTATTGCCAAGCTTGCCTTCCACGCCAAGGAGAGTCCCATCCGGACACGGAACGAAGTCTTCAATCTTGTATCTTCATAGTCCAACAGTCCGGCCAAAGGATATAGTCCGGCTGTCCGAGGACCCCCTAATTCAGGACTCCCTCAGAGGGCATCACCATTCTCCAGTGTTCAAAGTGTATCTCCTTTTTTCAAGTTATATAATTTGAGCTCAGTGTCTTTTCGATGCTGTACACTTGTTTGGGCCAGTGAGGTGTCGTTGAATATGGGCCGAGTAGTAACGCAATGCCAAACAGGTCAATTATGACTATCAGGTCGGGCTCTCAAAAGATCCTAAAAAAAGGCTGGGCTCTCCAAAAAACAAAAATAAGGACTCTTAGGCAGACATGTGGGTGCCACCGGTGTTTTCGTGCGCTTGCGCGCCGAGAGCATATTGGCGCGTGTTCGAAATTCGAGCTACCTTTTCATCCCCAATCTCCCGCCCCTCCCCCACCTCTGGAATCTCGATTCCTACTCCAGTTCCCCCAAATCCCCCTCCTGTACTCCCTGTACTCAAGCTCACTACCATGTCGCCGGTTAATGCGGATCTTCGAGCCGGAGATCCTGAGGTCCGTCCTGCCTTCGGTCGCTGTGTGCTGTCGCTCAACAGTGGCATGGCGGCATTTGACGACCAGTTTGCCAGCAAAGTGCTGATGGTAACCATCAACGGCGACCAGCCTCCCGTATCGCTGGACGACCTTGTCAAAGCTCTTGGCATTGCACACGGCATCCAAATAAGTGACTTGCTCGTCGAAGTCTGTCCGCCACCGGCTGATTTCTTCGTCACGTTCCAGACAACTTTCTACTGCAGTTGTGTGTTCGAATCTTCCCGGCGTTTGTTCTGCGATGGCGCGCTGGTGAGCTTTGATCGGTGGCACCCAGGATGGGGCTCGGTGCCCTCTGAGCTTGAGATTTTAACAAAGCTTACCTTCCACGGCATGCCTCGACGTGCTTGGAACAGCGAGTCCATGAATGAGCTTATCAACGACCTTGGAGGTGAGCTCGTAAGTATGTTTGTTCCTCCAGACAGCTGGGCTCTCACGGTTATGGCATGGATGAAGAAGCCGTCCATCATACCAAAGGTGATTGGTGTTGAGATACCGGTGCAGGAACCGGGGTTGTATTATTCGTCGCCACCAAGGCCGCCGCGGACCACATTAGGGATGTACCTGTATCGAGTGTTCGTGCATGTCGAAGAAGTGGTCAATCCATCAATCGAAGTCCTGCCGCTGCCGCTGGTGCCAGGGTCCATCGACGACGTCCATTACAGGAGTCAACATCAGACTTTCCCCGTGTTGCTTGGAACGATGGATGGCACAGGGCCTACTCCATCGCGCGGCGGAGGCCACTGCTTCTTTGGGAGAAGAGGCAGGGCTGGCTGCCTGGATGTGCTCTAATTTGAGGTAACAACTGAATCTTGTCAGATACTAGTTAAATCCGAGCTATGGGTGTGAAGCACTAATGTGCCAGTACATTTGATTGTGACCTGTTCTAATTTTGTACCTGAACTTTTTTAGAAAGGGTTGTACGTCAACTTAATGTGCTAGCAGAACTTATTATGTTGTCTGTCTGTTTTCTTTGCACAACATTCAAGATATTTCCCTGTCATTGATAAAGACGATGAACTGTTATGTACGAGTTCGTTGGTTTCAACATAGCCCTACCCGTAGCGATCCACTGCGTCCATCCTGATTGTGCCGCCTGCGTGAAATTTTTGTATGCAAGTTTAGTGTGCTATGATGTTCTATATGATTGTGTCAACTATATAAGTTTTTACTGAGCATCAGCAATGCATATGGCTGAAAGATGTATTTACGAGCATCGACCGATGGGTCTCTCTCTCTCTCTCTCTCACACACACACACGCACACACACGCACACACGCACAAGTGGGACCCGTTGAATTATTTCTTTGCCCGTGACAGCTTTTAATTAGGTTCCACTATAATCTAACTTTTTTCTTAAGTTATTAATTGAGCTTAGTGACTTCAAAAAGTTGTACAGAAGCCTTGTTTGGGCCTTTCCGGCGTCGCTGAATGTGGGCTGAGTAGCCATGTTAGGTTGTACTGTACTACACAGGCCTTTTTTTCAACATCAGCAATGCAACTGGGCCGACAGTTGTACACAATATCCGGGTCAACTTGTTCTCTGTCCAGCTGGGCTGCAAACTTTCCTAGGAGGTATGCATTAGGCTTAACAAGAAAATGGACTTTAATAAATAATAAATGGGATGTAATTATAATAACTGGGCAGTAACTAAAAAATGCACTAAACGCGTAATTAGTTTAAAAAATATATTATTTTCGGAATTTGAAAATTTTAATTTCATTACTAGTTGCGCGCATAATATTTCGTTGGATTTTAACATAATACAACTTTATTTTGAAATTATATTTAATCTGACTAGAAATTTCGGATAAAAATATTTCGGATCCCATAAAAATGTGGGAATTTTTTTTGAATTCTGTTTTGAGCGGTTGGTTGAAATTATTAATCGTTGTCCTAGCTAGAAAATGGGCTGTACTTTTAACAAACTGTAAATGGGCTGTACTAAATTCCTTTAGAATTAAAAAATGGGATGTACATTCTTACAAATCGCAAATGGGCTATATGTTCTCTGCAAGTTGATGCGTCCCCTAAAAAAATTAAGTTGACGCGTATGCAAGGCTTTGTCAACAACACACGGTTCTGGCAGCTGTGGCCGTTGGATGTCAATCCAATGGATGTCATGCTTCTTCTTCAATCTCGGATATTCATCCTTCAGCCGCCCAAAAAATGATTCCTCCCCCTGACATCTGGGGCGCACCGTTTCGGAGGCTGGCCTGTGGGCCTACTAAGTTGACGCGTACCAAGGGCTTTGTCAACTTATTCACGATTCTAGCTCCAGTGACCGTACGATGTCCATCCAACGGCCATAGTGCCTTTTCAACCTCTGGTCTTCTTGCTCCAGCCGCCCAAAGCAGCACCGGTCGTGCCGAGTGCTCCTGCCTCCCATGGCCGGCTGTGATGCCGCGGAGGCCTCACCGCCCCCTACTACTCCCACCGCTGGCCAGGCCACCCCTCTACTCACCCACACTCCCTGTTATTCCGCGGCGACGACAGCCTCACACCACAGCCGAACCAGTGAACCCTCATACTCCTCTCTGCGCGGGCTTCCGCTGCCGCGTCTTCCCCGACTCCGCGTCGTCCCCTTCCTAGGCCTCGCCGTCGTCCACCGCCCTGGTGCTCTCGGCGCGGCATGGTCAACGTGGTCAAGGAACGGCTTCCATCGGACGTGGAATATACGTGGAGAGGCTGATAGCTGGGTCCACGGCAACAACAAGGAAGTGCCTCCTTATTACACGGAAAATAATGATTCCTCCACTTGACAGCAGGGACCCACCGGACGGGCCACCGTATTGCACGAAAAAAACGTTCCCCCCGCTGTCAGCTTGTACCCACCGGAAGTGCCTCCTTATTACGCACAAAAAAATGAATACTCCCCCTGTTGCTTGGGACCCACCTTGGTGGGAGGCTGACTTGTGGGCCTACTAAGTTGACGGGGACGGAGTGCTTTGTCAACTTAGTCAATATGAACGATTCTAGCTCCAGTGACCGTACGATGTCCATCCAACGGCCGTAGTGCATCTTCAACCTCTGGTCTTGTTGCTCCAGCCGCCCAAAGCAGCGCCGGTCGTGCCGCATGCTCCTGCCTCCCGTGGCCGGCTGTGCTGCCGCGGAGGCCTCACCGCCTCCTACTATTCCCACCGCTGGCCATGCCATCCCTCTACTCACCCACACCCCCTGTTATTCTGCGGCGACGGCAGCCTCACACTGCAGCGAACTAGTGAACCCTCGTACTCCTCTATGCATGGGCATCCACTACCGCATCTTCCCTGGCTCCGCGTCGTCCCCTTCCTAGGCCTCGCCATCGTCCACCGCCCTGGTGCTCTTGGCGCGGCATAGTCAACGTGGTCAAGGAACGGCTTCCATCGGACGTGGACTGTACGTGGAGAGGCTGACATCTGGGTCCACGGCCGCAGCAAGGAAGTGCCTCCTTATTACGTGCAAAATAATTATTCCTCCACCTGACAGCGGGGACCCACCGGACGGGCCACCGTATTTCATGAAAAAACGTTTCCCCCTGACTGCTGGGATCCACCAGCTACATCTTTGCACGCAAGGACATGCGTCCGGGCAAAAAAAAAGATTCCCCCCTGACTGCTGGGACCCACCAGCGACATCTTCGCATGCAAGGAAGTGCCTGACAGTCGGGACCCACCTGGTCGAAGCGTACGTAGCGTTGTCATTCTGGTCGCGAATGTGTACGTACATACTGTTCGATGTAGAGGCGCGTACGTGTCATAGTAGAGGCGCACACGTAGCATGTACACATACGTACAACGGCCAGGGTGCAAGAAAGTAAATACGGCCACATACGTACATACGGGCGGGGTCTCGAACGCCTACTCGCGCGTACGTACGTCCAGGGCTCGTGTACATGGCTGGGTCGGAACGGAGAAACAGCATCGTCGTCGTGTTCATGGGGAGCCAACCGGCTGGGTCGGAACGGAATGTGTCGTCGTGTTCATCGGGAGGGCTTGGACGGAACAGCCAATGGAAACGAGGCCTGGTGTACCGAAGAGAGGAAACGGCCTTGTGTTCGACCGACCACATTTAAAACGGGATCCTGTTCATCGGGAGGGGTCTGGTATACCGCACAACGGAGAAAACGGACCTCCTACGGTCGAAACGGGGGTCCTGTTGATCGGGAGGGGTGTGGCGTACCTCAAAACGGAGGAAACGGACTTGTGTTGGAGCGCTACGGTCGAAACGGGGGTCCTGTTCATCGGAAGGGGTGTGGCATACCGCAAAACGGGACTCCACGGGATATTGTTCATCTCCACCGTCTACCCCCTCCAGCCTCCACGGGCTACTGTTCATCCACGAGCTCTTATTCATCCAGCCTCCACCATGCGCTACTCCACCGCCTACTGTTCAACCAACCCTCTCCACGGGCTCTTGTTCAACCACCCCTCCACGGGCTACTTTTCATCCAGCCCTCCACCGTCTACTGTTCATCCAGCCCTCCACGGGGTGCTCCTCTTCATCCTGCCCTCCACGGGGTCCTGTTCATCCAGCCCCAACTGGCTCGATCGATCAGGGTCCTGTTCATCTAGAGGCAACACCACGGGGTCCTATTCATCCACCCCCACCGGGAACTGTTCATCCAAACCCCCCAGCAATGCTCACTGTTCATCCAGAGGCAGCATCGATCAGCTTCAGTTAGCAGCAGTAGCGAAGGAATCGCTCGATCGGGTTTAGTTAACAGCCATCGATCGATCGCTCGGGTTCAGTAACGCGTAGCCTGCAGTGCAAATGCTCGGGTTCAGTTAGAGCCCAACGCCTCGCACCCACGCGCGTACGTGTATGAGAGACGCGCATCGCTCGGCCCCGACCACCCACCGTAACCGGGAACACCTCGATGTTTTCCTCGCCCTCGCTTCTACCACAGTTTTTTCCGTCATGGACGACCCAAAGAATGTCATGCAGCTGCGTATCCGGCCCGCCCAGGACGAAAATCCCATTTTCTGTCATGATTTTTTGTCATATAAGTAGGACCCCACCACATCTATGATGATACTGGGTTTTGTCACAATTATCGTCATAGAAGTGTCATAAGTATGACAGAAAAAAAATTCGTTCGGCCCAAAATGTCACGGATGTGTCTTTTTTTTGTAGTGCCCTCTTCTTCTTTCCCTCCTCAGGGGGAGGGTTGTTCTCCTTCTCCTCCTCCTCTTCCTCGTCGTTGTTCTCAGGGACGGAGGAATGGGTCTCTTCGTCTTCGGACGTCATGTCCGAAGCGCCCTTGCGACGGGGGCCACTCTTGGCCCCCTTGGCCTTCTTCTTGGCCTTCTTCTCCGGCGCCTTATAGGGTGCCGGCACCAACATCTTCGCTAAACGCGGGATAACTGGTTCTTCAGGCAGCAGAGCCGCACACTGGATCCGCTTCGCCCTCTCCATCCAGGCCTGAAGAGGCAATGATAAAGGCTCAGACATCATCCTCGAAACAGGCAAGTAGGGGATGCGTTAAAAATAACATACCTCGCTGGCAAGTTGGTTAATGTCGTGCCCACGGTCTGAATCTGTGGCCGGCAGTTTCTCGTTGCCCTTAAAGAGCAACTTCCAAGCACCTTCGTGAGTGGTCTCGAAGAGCCTCTTCAGGGTATGGTGCTTCTTCGGATTGAACTTCCATAGAGGGGGGCTTCGGCTTTGGCACGGGAGAATCCGGCGAACTAGCATCACCTGGATTATGTCAACAAGTTTGACATCCTTGTCCACCATGCTTTGAACGTGCGTCTGCAGCGCTATCAGCTCGTCTGGCGAACACTAGTTCAGTCTCTTCTCGACCTAGGAGGTGAGCCGCATTGGGGCACCGGGGTTGAATTCGGCAGCTGCGGCCCAGTTGGTGCCGCGGGGTTCTGTAATGTAGAACCATTGTTTCTGCCATTCCTTGATGGTCTCCACGAAAGTGCCTTTCGGCCAGGAGACATTGCACAGCTTACTCACCATAGCTCCTCCGCACTCCGCGTGCTGGCCATCCACCACATTCGGCTTCACGTTGAAGACCTTGGCCACAGCCCGAAGTGGGGTTGGATGCGGAGGAAGGCCTCACACACGATGATGAACGCCGAGATGTTGAGGAAGGAGTTCGGAGATAGATCATGGAAGTCTATCCCGTAATAGTACATCAGCCCGCGGACGAAAGGGTGAAGAGGAAACCCTATCCCGCGGAGGAAATGAGGGATGAATACCACCCTCTCGTTGGCTTCAGCGTGGGGACGATTTGCCCCTGGGCTAGAAGGCGTGTGACACTCCAAAGTTTTTATTTGGTTTTTTATCAAAACTTTGTGGTTTTGAGGAGAGACCTTTTTAAAAATTTTCTTTTTCAGAAAAACCTTCCTCTTAAAAACCTCCTTTTGCCCTGGCAAAGAATTTGTTTCTTTCAAACTTTGGTGGTTGATCTTTTGCAAACTTCTTCTCTGTTAGTTCCCTCTAAAAATCTAAATTTTTTTGGGATTTTTTAATTTGTTTTTTTAAGTGAAGCTCTATGAAAATTTGGGTTTTTCTTATCTTTGAAGCCACCCTTGGCTTTGTATTTTTGCCCATGAGATAAAACTCCTCCAAAACCTCCCCTCCCCCTAGTGATCAACCTAAATTCTCTGTCCCAACTAATCCAAACTGGTTTTGGATTTTTATTCTAATTATTTTTCCCCTCAATTCAATTCTGAAAATTATTTGGAGCCTAAGGGATTTTCAAAGCAAGTACACTTTTTCATTTGAGTTTTGACCTCAAACCAATTCTACTGGATTGTCCTTTGAACCCACAACCCAGAACCATCTTGATCCACTCCTCCCCTTTTCAAATTTTTCAAAATGCAGTCTCTGCAAGTTTGGACCAGATTTGCCAAATTTGGTGAAATTCATATCCACACTGCTCCAAAAATTCCACCAAAAATCATGCAGCCTACTTGAGCAAGGAGAAGCCACTCCACCAAAAATCAGCTCAAGGAAAAATCACCAGAGGCCAATTTCATTCGGTCGAACACCTGGTGGGCACTGTTACTGTTCAAAGTTCAGAAAATTCAGTTTCAGTGTCATCTTCAGTCCGTCAGTTTCAGTCACGCGGCCACAGTGCCCTTGGCACGTTCCTCGCCGCCTCTTCCTCTTGTCCGAAGCTTCACACGCGTGCGTGGAGCCTTCCTGGCGTCGATAGCGTGCTGGCTTGCCCTCGCCGGCGTCTTCTGCGGCGTCGGGACCTCCCGTGGCGGCCGACAGGAGGCACACCACGGCAGAACGCCGTTCCGCGCCGCCCATCACTCCCTGGCCCTCCGCGTGGCCTCATGCACGCCAGCGCACGCCCGTAGCACAGCCACCGTGGCCGGCAAGCACGGAACGCGCTCTCCGCCGCTGACGGGCCCGCGCCATCACCGTTCCGTCGAGCTCGTCCTTAACACCCAAACCCCGGCCAGTTTAACACCAAAACGGACCCATTGAACCTCCGTGATGACGCTCGACCCCCTAACCACCCCGACCGAGCACTGCGCCACCGTAATCGCTCGCCGGTGATCCTCGTTCACGGCAACCGCCTCGGACCGCCTATATAAAGGGGTCCCGAGCTCACTCTCGTGCACGCAGCACCCCACTACTCACCAACACCCCGCCAGGCCACTAGGGGGACCTCGAGGAGGTCTCCTCCCCCAGCTCCGGCCGCCTCGTCCCGCCTCGGCCTCCAGCCCGATTCGTTCTGGTGAGGCCATCTCCGGCGCTCAAACCCCGTTCGTTACCCTCTCTAGCTGCCAGGAGCATAACCCCCTCTTCAATTTAACCTTTGCAGCCCTCTCCGACGAGCCCCTCGACCACCCGAGCCGCCGTCCGCCGGAGCAGAGCTCGCCGTCGACGTGGTGCTCGCCGACCGACTCCACCACCATCAACTGACGCGGAAGGGTACCCTGAGCACGGAGGTACTCTCCGATCTCTCTGCCTCGCCGTGGATCGCCGCCGGCGACCACCGCGGCTCTCGGGCGCCGGCGAACTCTGCCGCCCCGTTTGAACATTTGAACCTGACGGGTGGGACCCCACCGTCAGCCTCTCCGCTCTCTCTTTCGAATCGTTTTCTGGAAGCGCCTTCGGGCAAAATGCGTCTTCTCTTCGGGCTGGCGTAGTCGCTACCGAAGCGTTTTCTGTTTTTATAAACTAGCCCCTGGAAATCTTCTGTTTCATTACAGATAAGTCCCTGGACAAAAACCCTTATAACTTTTAATCAGAAAAGTATTTTTGATTGATTCTTTTTCTGTTCTCTTTAAAATTTTGTCTAGTTTTTTATCAGATTTATTTGAAAAATATTTGGTTTACCTTCTGTGCACTCCTTGGTATTTACGTTAGCGCATATATTTTCTTTAAACCGTAGATACCGAAGGAGGTGACGGAGCCGCGAACTTCACCGAGCTAGGCTCCGACTACTCTGAACCAGGCAAGCATGTTTGAACTTTTGATATGATGAGTGTCTCGGCATGTTTTGCATTTAGTTAGTTTCATGGCATGTTGGTAAGCATACCGATGAACGTTATTTTATGTGAAAATAAGGTGAGTGAGTTCAATGATCCATACGTGGATGAATGTGAATATGAATGGCCATGTGTTGGCATGAGGATGGGTACGATGGCAGTGTTGTAGCATGCCAGTCTTACGCCAGACTATGTGACTTCAGTGTCAAACCATATCGGTCCAGTACCTATCATTTCCTTCCTTGTACTACCACATGTTTTCCGCAAGGAGTATGGTTTAGTAAGTTGCAAACCACTTTCATGGTACACACCAAAGAGGAGAGGCCGTGATGATGGTTCCATGGCCCTGGATTAAAGCCAGTCATCCGGTCAGGGGGCATGGGTGTTTCCGGTTGGGACCGAGAGGGGGGCACCCCTTAGAGCGCGCGTATATAAATTTGATCCCATGCTATTCGAGATTGTGATCTCCCCGTCTCAAAAGTTTTTCTTGGACGATGACTAGGGTGATTCCTAGCATCGGGAGGTAGGATGGGTGTGTACCGGTTAGCTGTGTTTTCTTCCGAAATACCGTAAACGGAACTAGTCCTTCGTGACTACGGAAATCCGTTGACTGTGGGAAAAATTTTGTACAAACTCTGCAGAGTCATATATTCCTCCAAATCATCTCTTCCATGTCAAGTTTCGTTCCATCTTATCCTAATCGATTGTCAGCTTTGATGACAGAGACTCCGGTGAAT
>NC_041383.1:816691509-816702990 GCF_002162155.2 Triticum dicoccoides | reverse complement strand
CCTTTATGCGATGTCGCTCAGACGTCCGACTGTGGCATTTCTTTTAAAACCCTTTCTGTGATGTTGCTCAGACGTCCGACTGTGGCATTTCTTTTAAAGCCCTTTTTGCGATGTCGCTCAGACGTCCGACTGTGGTATTTCTTTTAAAGCCCTTTATGTGGTGTCGCTAAGACGCCCGACTGTGGCATCTTATTTCCTTATTTTTATTTGTTCACCTTTCGAGGCGTCGCTTCAGACACCCGATCGGTCTTCATTTGTGTTATGTTGGGATTTCAGGCGGACTACCGCCGTTTCCCCTTTTTCTTACCCCGTTATGCTAATTTTATTTTAATGTGCATTGATGAATTAATCATGTCGCATCCATGCATGCATTTGTTATATCTTACGTCCGAACTGTCTTGCGAGTACTTTCAAAGTACTCAATGGCTTGTTGATTTGGCCAGATGCTGACGAAGGCGATCTCATGGATGAAGAGTTTGATAGCGAGTCCGACACCTAGAGGAGTCCCAGTCAGTCTTGTGCGACCCTGGATTTGGTCACTGTATTATATCCGCTTCCGCTACCAAATAAATTCATCGAGCCTCTCCTCGACGCTCAATGAGATGACAGACGTAGAGTCTTGTATTTCTCTCCCCGCTGTGTTTTTCCACCACCGTCCTATCCTCGAGTCAGTAGTATGCCTCCACACCCCTGTGTCGTGTCCGCCATTATGTATAATTATTGGCATGCTTGTAATAATTTGGTTGAGCAACCGTAGTTCGACCCTGTAATATATTTTATGCTACTGGCTTATTGTATCAAGAATTTGTCTGCCAGTGTGGAGGATTTCTCTCATACTGGACTTAAAAGATTGGCTTTTCAATAAATATTTTTATTGGAAAACCGGTCGTGACAAGGCGGTGGGCGATTTCCTTCGCCAAATACCCGGCCGCCCGAAGCTCAGTAATATCCTTCTCCTTAACGGAGGAGACCATCCACTTGCCTTTACCTCGGTATCCGGACATGGTTGGGTGCTAGCTTGAGTGAGAAGAAGATGGACACTTGGGCGCTGAAGCTTAAGATTGGAAGGACGGAGAAAGAGAGAAGGCGTGGAAGAAGAAGGGAATCCTTATCCCCTTATAAAGGCAGTGAATATTGAACGCCTCCCCATTTGCCTCGGAACTCGCCTATTCCCAAGGGCTGTGTAAACGGCACGGTTGGGTTACCCACGCCCGTATTGATGAGAGTCCCGCAATAAGGGGACACGATCTCTGCTTTGACAAGACGTGCCAATGGCAACCGCGTCTCAAAACGTGGAGTGGCAGACGAAAACGGTTCAAAGTTATGACCGGGTGGACATGATGTCATGTTGTAAAAGTTGTCAGCGGATTGGATTCATGAAATATTATATTCTCCCTACGGTTGTGTGGGGGGGGTGTGTTACAGATCTGGACACATCGATACGTCCGAAGACTACTTCGGGTACAGTTTGGAAGGAGGAACCCGCCTTGCAATGCCGAAGACAGATCTACGCGCCGGATACCTTGTCATTGAAGTCAGGTTCAGGGGCTACTGAGGGAGTCCTGGACTAAGGGGTCCTCGAGCGTCCGGCCTGTTAGCTATGGGCCGGACTGATGGGCCGTGAAGATGCGAAGACCGAAGACTACACCCATGTCCGGATGGGACTCTCCTTGGCGTGGAAGGCAAGCTTGGCGACCAAATATGTAGATTCCTTTCTTTGTAACCGACCTTATGTAACCCTAGATCCTCCCGGTGTCTATATAAACCGGAGGACTTAGTCCGGAAGGAGAGACTCATTACCATAGTCATACAGGCTAGACTTCTAGGGTTTAGCCATTACGATCCCATGATAGATCAACTCTTGTAATACTCATATTCATCAAAATCAATCAAGCAGGAAGTAGGGTATTACCTCCATAGAGAGGGCCCGAACCTGGGTAAACATTGTCCCCTGTCTCCGGTTACCATGGACCTTAGACGCACATTTCGGGACCCCCTATCCGAGATCGGCCGATTTTGACACCGACACCTGGTACTCCTGCCACTCCATTGTGAAGTGCCCAACATGCCCTACGAAAGCCGCTTGTTCCCATGATTTGCTTTGTTCCTTTCAGCCCACCACAACCACAGCAGGCACACCGTGCGCATACGGGACACCAACGGGAGCTTTAGAATGGCCCTGACCATCTCCTTCACCGACGAGCAAGCTAGCAGGGCCTGGTGTGTCCACTCCAATTGGGATGAGCGCCAACACTTCTTCACCTCCTTGCAGCGGAGGTAGAGATGGCCCCCGTCCTCCGGCAGAAGCTTACAGACCACACACCTGTTATCAAGCTGCACTCCCAGTCGTTCCACGTTCCTCCGAGTCGGATGACTATCATGCGCAAGCCGCCACATGAAGTGTTGCACTTTGGCCGGGCAATCCAGCTTCCAAATCTCCTTCCACATGCGTTCATCCGGGTACCCGCCCGAGCTTTCTCCCTTGCTTCTGATTTGTTGGTGCGCGAGCAGATTGGTATAGACTCTGTAGGCCGATCGGACCGAAAATAAGCCCTTATTGTCAAATTGCCAAGCCACAAAGTCATCATACTGCTCACAGATAGGAATGGCCAGGATCGTCGCAGCATCCGCTGCATCAAAGGTCTGGTGCACAAGCTGTGGATCCCAATTGTTGGTGGTCGGGTTGATCAGCTCATCCACTGTGGTAAGCAGGCTCCTACCCGGTAGCGTTCTCGGTCTCCTAGTATCATTTGATGGTATCCACGGGTCCGCCCAGATCCGGACCTGAGAGCCCGAGCCAATTCGCCAGATCATTCCAGCCCTGACGACCTCCACACCCTGCAGGATGCTCCGCCACACGTAGCTCATCCCCGGCTGAGGTTCTGCTGTCAGTATATCTCCACTGGGAAATAGAGAGCTCTCAGGACTTGGGCGCAGAGAGAGTCCGGCACCTGCAGCAGCCTCCAGACCTGCCGGGCCAACATTGCCACATTGAACACATGCGGATCTCTGAAGCCCAGACCACCTTGCTCCTTTGGTAGCATCATTTGCTCCCAACTGACCCATTGATGTTTCTTATCATCTTCCTGACTCGCCCACCAGAATTTTGCCACCATCTTGCTGATGCTCTCACAAAGTGACTTCGTCAAATCAAAGCACGCCATGGCGTAAGCGGGAATGGCCTGAATGACCGCTTTGACGAGGATTTCCTTCGCTGTCTTCGATAATAGCTTGATTTTCCAGCCCTTCAAAATTTCCCAAATCATGTCCCTTAGGTACTCAAAGCACTTCTGACGTGATTGTCCAACATAGCTAGGACGGCCAAGGTACTTCCCCTGAAGGCTCTCGGACGGCAGCCCAAGGAGAGCAAGAAGCTCCAGTTTCCTCGAATTGGGAGTGTTTTTACTTAAGAGGACAACCGACTTATCCCTGTTAATCACCTGCCCCGAGCAAAGTTCATACACCTTCAAAATGTTATCCACCACCGCTATGCTCTCTGGTGTGGCCTCCATAAGCAGAAGGGAGTCATCTGCGAATAGTAGGTGACTAATCGAGGGCGCCGTCGGTGCGATTTGGATCCCTCTTAACTGACCCATTTCTTCAGCGTGCTGGAGCATGGTCGATAGTCCTTCAGCGCAGATGAGGAACAGGTAGGGCGATATGGGGTCCCCCTGGCATAGGCCACGGCCCGGTAACACCTGATCCATGCACGTCCCATTCACCTTGAAACAGAACTTGACTGTGCGGATGCACTTGCTGATGAGGCTCACAAATTCTTGTGCAAAACCCAGCTGCACCATCACCTTCTCCAGGAAACCCCATTCGCCACGGTCGTACGCTTTGCTCATATCCAGCTTCAATGCTGCATAGTTAACCCTCCCAGTCCTCTTCCTCTTTAGGAAATGTGTCATCTCATACGGAAGAATGGTGTTGTTCGAGATCAGTCGGCCGGGCACAAAAGCACTCTGATTTGGGGATATCACCTCGCCAAGGATGTTCGTCAGCCGGTTGGCAAGCACCTTGGAGACAAGCTTGTACACAACGTTACGGAGGCTAATAGGGTGAATATCCTTCAAAGTTTCTGGATTCTGCACCTTTGGGATTAGCACTACTAGAGTGTCGTTCCATCCCTCAGGCATACTGCCGCCTCGCAACACATGCAACACCTCATCTACCATAGAGTCACCAATTAAGTGCCAATAATGTTTATAAAACACAGCTGGAAGCCCATCCATGCCGGGAGCCTTCAAATCACCAATGCTGTCAAGAGCCGCTTTCACTTCCTCAGCGGTGAATTCAGCAGTGAGCTCCTCATTCATCTGGCTGGTTACCTTCGGGTTTATATGCTGCAGAATATTGCCCACGTCTGCACCTGCCATAGAAGTAAAAAAGATTGGAAAAATAGTTAGTCAGTAGTTCCTTGATGCCCTTCTCTCCAACCACCTCCGTGCCATCATCTCTCCTCAACTCCGGGATAGCCACCACACGATCAAGTCTTTCACGGATGTACCCTTCAACACGATGGTTTTTATTCCTCCACATGAATACATCACCCTCAAAACCAAGGTCATGCAAATTACATCACCCTCGGACTGAATTCTGACAAGGCTGAACCTGCTGTTGTGCGCGTCAAGAGTTATGTCATCTACTGCAGTTTCAACCATTGCAACATGAGGATTCAGAGCGTCATCCCCAACAGGGGAAGTGGCGCACGTCCGGGGTCAGGATAGGAATCATGCAGATCGCTAACTGTATCAGCCGAACGCTTGAGTCGCCAGATTGTTTTCCCCAAGTTACGGACCATCCCACCAGAAAAGATATCCTCCTTTTTATTTTTCCATATCCATTTAACCTTCTTGACTTTCCTTACATGCGAAATTGGTGTCCGCGTAACCTTGACAGTGTCGGATTTAGATTTCCAAAAGAAGCTCGAATCACGTGCATATCCACACTTCCAGGAATTATGGCCCAAAAAAGAGCACCGTGAGCATTTCAGTCTACCCGGGCATTAGATTGATTCATGGGCCAACTGAATCCTTATTATCCGCTAAAACACATAAGCAGGCTCGAAGGAAACATTTGCACTTATCACAGATCTCGGGACCTCCTAATCCGCGCATTCAGCGCCGGCTAACCAAACTGGCGGTCACAGCAGCGCCCTGGTGGGCCTGACTAACCAATAGAGCCACCACGTGCTACTCATCCAAATAACCACGCAGTTTTTATCGACAATTGTCGCCGCCTATCCCAAAATTTCCAAGTTCATAGATTAAGAAAAAGTTAACGAATTTGTTTTTAAAAAGAAAAGGTTCACGTATTCAAAAAAGCTCACGGAAATTGGAAAAAGTTCATAAATTTGAAAAAAGTTCATGGAATTTGGAAAAGTTCATAAATTTGAAAAAAGTTCATAGATTTGGAAAAGTTCACTAATTTCAGAAAAGTCGCAGGATTTTAAAAAGTTCACGAGTTTGAAAAAAGTTCATGGATCAAAGAAGTTCATGAATTTTTTTTAAAAAGTTCATGAAATACAAAATAGTTCAAGAAAAATTAAAAAAAATGCGTCCAAGTTGAAAAAAGTTCATCGAATTTGAAAAAAGCCCATCAAAATTAAAAAATGTTCATCGATTTGAGTTCATCAAAAATTGATTTTTTATCGAATACTAAAACAAGTTCATCGATTCGAAGAAATCGTTCACGTATTTGTGAACAATTCATCGAATGAGGAAGAAGGAAAATAAACATAAAATAAAAAAGTTCATCCATTTCAAAAAAAGTTCACCGAAGTTATAAATAAGTTGATCAATTTTCAAAAAAGATCACCGTGAAAAAAGTTAATCGATATGGAAAAAATTCACAAATTTGAAAAATAAGTTCATCGAATTTCAAAAGAATCAATGAATTAAAAGAAAAGTTCACGAATTTGCAAACAAATCACCGAACCAGAATGGAAAAAAAGAAAAAAACTGAATACGAAAAATAAAAATGGAAAATGAAATAAAAGAAAAAAGAAAAAGGGAAAGGAAAAAGGAAAAATGAAAGAATGAGAAAGTTCCTTTTTACCAGCTCCCGTTAGGGTGGCGTGGTGGTTGCTCCGGGTTCGAATCATGCGCAGCGCGGCAGTTTGTTTTTGCTGTTTTAAATACAGTGAGAGAAAACTAGATGGGCCGGCCCAGCTAACGCGCCTGCAGGCGCATAGTAACCGGCACCTGCAGCGCCAAATAGAGTTTGGCACAGATCTCAGCAGAGCATTTAGCGGCATCATGACCAAGCGCTAGAATATTTAGAGTATTCCTAATAGTCGTGTCAGAATATCCCGCGTGCCGAAGGTCAAGTATATGAAACAATGCCTCCGATGTACTCCCTCCGTCCCATAATATAAAACGTTTTTTAACACTACACTAGTGTCAAAAAAATCTTACATTATGGGACGGAGGGAGTAATAGAATCCCATAAATATTGCCTGTGATTCTTACCCCAGAAAATATCAGTCTTCTTTAATTGCATGGCCGAGGAAATAGTGAAACCCAAACAACCAAATCGCAAAATATCCTGCTCCGAATGCGCCGGAAATTTCGGATCCACGAGCTGAGCTCGTAATTGCTGGAGAGGTTGCACCGGTGAGGTTAGATGATCAGGAAGAACAACATTTGAACTGACCGGAATATGATCGA
Organism: Triticum dicoccoides; assembly: GCF_002162155.2. NCBI lineage: Eukaryota > Viridiplantae > Streptophyta > Magnoliopsida > Poales > Poaceae > Triticum > Triticum dicoccoides. Next base: position 816,696,319 of record NC_041383.1, on the reverse strand, counting down.
AGATCTCTCCTTCTTCCTGATCAATGGAAGCATTAAACTAATTGAAAAGATTTCCTGTGGCCTGCTTGCAGAACCCGAATTTTGCTAACTCACGTTCAGATGAAGAGTCATTGACAGCACTCTTTTGAAGGAACTTGAGGCTCGATTTAATCGCTGGCGATGATCTAGAAGAAATACCATTAATCAACTTGTCTACATGCCAGCCATGATCACCCTTAATAGGAGAAAACCAACGATCCTTGAAAAGACTAAAGTGGCACACGAAATCCGGCCAAATTATATCCGTAGGGCGTAGATGAAGTGTCCGACTTTATTCGAAGCCACAGAAAACCAAAAGCTTCGATCACCAAGATCTAACACGTCGATCCAGAAGCAATACCCCCAATGCAACATTGGAGGGCCAATCCAACCGAAGAGCACGACAAAGGAAAAGAAGCCGAAGAGAAATGGACCGCCAAGAAAAATACCTTGGAGGTAGAGCCTGTGGGAAATGAACCGTGCATTTGAAGCGGCGACGAACCTGATCCTCGACCGCAAGGCCGGGGTTGAAGTCTCAGTGCTGTAAGGCCTCCATGATGGCGATCTAGAGGAGGCCATGAGCGACAGTGAGGTGCCTGGTGGAGAGGTGGGAGAGAGATGGGAGAGACGCCATGGTCAATGTGGACTTCTGCTTCTTACCAACTTGGACACATCCCTCGCCTTCTTTATCTAGCAAGACGGGTGAAGTAGTAGATGAGTTTCGACAGCACGACGACGTGGTGATGATGGTGATGCAACTATCTCGGCAGGGCTTCGCGGAGCACTACGGAAAATATGACCGAGGGTGTAACCGGGGAGGGGGGCGCCGCAGATGGCTAAGAGATTGTCGTGGTCTTGTGTGGCACCCCCTTCTCATATATATATAGGTGGGGGGAGAGGGAAGGCAGCCAGGAGGCACCCCAAGGGGAGGCCGAATCCCTCTTGAGGTCCTTCCCTAGCCGCCCCCCCTTCCATATTTGTGCCGGAGGGAAAGGAAAGGGGGGAGGAGGGAAGGAAGTGGGAGGCCGAATCCCCCTACTTTCCTTTCTCCCATGGGCCGGCGGCCATAGGGGGGGTGCGCCGGCCCCTTGTGGGCTGCTGTGCTCCCCTTTAATGGCCCATAAGGCCCATTACCCTCCCGGTACTTCCCGGAACCCCTTCCGGTGATCCGATGACTACCCGATACGCTTCCAAACCTTTCCAGTGACCAAATAGTATCGTCCTATATATCAATCTTTACCTGCAGACCATTCCGGAGATCCTCGTCATGTCCGTGATCTTATCTGGGACTCCAAACAACATTCGGTCACCAATTCACATAACTCATATAACACTATATCGTCAACAAACGTTAAGCGTGCGCACCCTACGGGTTCGAGAATGATGTAGACATGACCGAGACGACTCTCCGGTCAACAACCAATAGCGGGACGTGGATGCCCATATTGGTTCCTACATATTCTACAAAGATTTTTATCAGTCGAACCGTCATGACAACATACGTAATTCCCTTTGTCGGTCGGTATGTTACTTGCCCGAGATTCGATCGTCCGTATCTCCATACCTAGTTCAATCTCGTTACTGGAATGTCTCTTTACTCGTTCTGTAATAAATCATATCGTAACTAACTCCTTAGTCATTTTTCTTGCAACACTACTAGGGAAAACCCTAGCAGTAGCGCGTGTTTTGTGCCTACTAGTAGCGCGGGAAGCCGCGCTACTAATAAGGCGCTACAGCTATTGCTTAGCAGTAACGCGTGACATCACGCGCTACTGCTAGTACAAATAGCTGCAGCGCTTGTTCGGTACCGCGCTACTGCTAAGTTATCTACTTGCAGCGTGTTTCCTTTCCATCGCTACTAGTATTTTTTTTATATTTTTTTTTATTTTTAGTGTATTTATGCGCCATCATACAAATATTGGTACAATACCAGCTGTTATGAGGTTTACATCATTATGTCCATAACAGTGTATTAAATGAAGGTGGATTAGGTTCAAGTGGAGGAAATATGTGGTGCATGTCAAAAGTATACTACTAATCCAAACTTGATCTACTTTGGATTAGTAGTACTTTCGATGTGCACCACATGTTGCCTCTACTTGAATCTAATCCGCCAGCACAAGATATTTAATCATCATCATAGTCATTACCACCAACATTATTTATTTAATCACCACTAACACTAGCTAATAATAATCATCATAGTCATTACCACCAACACTAGCTATTTTATCATCATAGTAATAGTGTAGCACATCATCATCCTGAAACTCATTTCTAGCCAGCTACTCACTCCTGCTACTCACTCCTGCTGCTCTCTCTTAGGTAAAAGAACATAAAACATGTGTAGCTCTCCTCCTTGATCAAGTTGGAGCATGCAGATGAACCTGTCTCCTAATCGTGGAAGGCGTCTCTGGTTGCTGCTCCCTAGTACTTCTCTGCGCTCCCCCAACACATATTTGGTCCAGTCTTGCACTATTAAGCATCCGTCGCTAATCTTGAATGCACTAAAGTAAGCTGTAGGATATCTTGGCCGTAAGTTGATAATACTCATGATACCTTTAGTCTCGATCCCATAAGGCACAACATTCATCGGGAGTCCCTGTTGAAGAACATCGTATGGTAACATACTTAGCAATGAAGTTTAGCTTCAAAAATAATGTATGGAAAAGATGCAATGAGGATAAAAAGTAAAAATCTTACCATCCTTCCTAAATGGATGTGACCGTAGTTCATTACGAACACTATTGGTCGCACATTTTCAGTACTAAGATTTTTAAATGCAGGAAGAAAATTTGTCTTGACAGTATTAAGATCCTCAAGCCATGAAACATAATGACTGAGCTCCTCGCAGTTGAGTTCAGCCCCAGGACAGTATACGGTCCTGTCTACCAAGCGTTGGACATGTTTGCTTGCACGGAAATAAGCTGACAATACAAATTAGTTGTCAACTATTTTTGAATAAACAATATCAAAGACATAAATATGGTTGAGAAACTTACATAATGGTATAACTGGAGGCATTTGCACATTGACCCAGATGTCGGTATTACCTTCAATATCATCTTCCGGACGAATATCAAAGGTGATAACCATATCAGGCTCAAATGCATAAGTCTTGCATAGTGCTCGCCATGTTTTGCATCCAAAATAGGTGTAGTCGTCTGAATTGTATAACTTCGCATGGAAAATATAACCATGCTCGGTCTTCAAGTAAACTTTCTTTTCCTCCATATTATGACTGAAACCTATCTTATCCAAAACTCTTGCATGGCAGGGGATACGCTAGTAGAATAGTAAAAAAATATAAGTTGAAGCAAATGAAGCAGATGTCATGCTTAATTACGAAAAAAGACTTGTCGTTGTAACTTACTGTATCCACTTTGAAGTTCTCGTCCAGCTTGATGCTGAAGCGCCTATCATCATCTAGGAAGATTCCGTCGCACAGGCCACGCTCGTCTTCGCAGTATTTGCAAATACCAAAATCCTTCTCGTCGTCAGACATTTCCTATGTTCATAGTTAAAACATTAATTGATAATCGATCGAAGACAACTACCAAGATACTCAACACACAAATCCGGGGCACTCAATATTTCCTACATATTCTAGCACAAGTCATGCCAAAATTCACGGAAAAATCCGGCATGACCTTTGCTAAAATAGGACATATCGAGCGCCTGAAATTTGCCGGAACGGAAATGAATCAACACTCCGGCAAAACATAGGCCACTCGAAGGTATAACCTGCAAACATGACCGGCCACTTGGATATTGAGCAACACAAGATATACATTTCAAAATATCTTATAGGACTCAAATTAGCATGCATTCAATAAGCAAAAATAGATCATCTCATGCGTCAGTACATCGTCGAATATTATCACTAATACATCACGAATAGTGTCATACATATAACATCAGTAATACAACTAAAACTCTAGCACACGACGGGTATCGGCGCGGGCGGTGGACACCCACAGAGAAGGCACCATCACGGGATCATAGCTCCAGTGAGATCCCCGAAGAACCTGCCAGGTATTGGAGAACGGCCTGTGCTCCAACGCAAACAAGTAGCGACGGACGTGCGCGTCCTCCTCACTGACACGGTGACGCACCACCTCCGCGGAGTCCTCGAGCCTCTGGATCGTCACTGGCCCACGCGACCGCCACCAAACAAGGTTCGGGTCAACGACAGGCTGGCTCCTCACCAACCTGCGCCCCCCGGTAGGTAGCGCCTCCCAGTACCACCCCGGCGGAGCCCAGTCCCGGACATGGCCGATCTGGTCAAGCAGGTGTCGTCCTCCGCCGACTCGACGACGAGGATGCGGGATAGGCATCGTCCACGTCGAGGCGGGAAAAATTGCTTTAACTAAAAAATAGAAACAAGTTCTTACTAACTAGTTCTATTAATTCAACTAGTTCTTACTAAAAATAATACTATAAATAAAAATATTCTAGTACCTAATTAGTACCTAATTCTTACTAACTAATTAGTACCTAGGAACTACTGCCCTAATTACCATCTAAGTAATTAACTAACTAGCACTAAAAATAGCCTAGGGTTCATACTAACTAGCACTAAATACCTAGGGTTCATACTAAGCAGAGAAGAGGGATCGGAAGGGGAGAGAGGGATCGGAAGGGGAGAGTGCTTATAGAGGGCGGGGAGAGAGATGGTGTCGGGGAGACGGCGGCACCGAGGCGCGGCGAGGCGGGGTCGGGGAAGACGGCGGCGAGGCGGGGTCGGGGGAGACGGCGGCGAGGCAGGGTCGGGGGAGACGGCGGCGAGGCA
>NC_041383.1:816686391-816691020 GCF_002162155.2 Triticum dicoccoides | reverse complement strand
GAATTGGGGGAGGAAGCAGAGGAGAGGGAATCAGGCCGCGCAGGGGGTTAGGTGAAAATAGCATTAACTGTAGCGTGGGAAGGAAAAACATGCTGCTGCTAAAATCCATAGTAGTAGCGCTGTCCGTGGAAGGGCGCTACTACTATACCTAGCACGCCGGAAACGGTGTGGCAATTATAGTAGTAGCGCTTTCTGCAAGGACAGCGCTACTGCTAAGCTGCTAACTGTAGCGCGGTTCTGCCGAACGCGCTACTGCAAAGTAGCAGTAGCGCCTCATTTTAACAAGCGCTACTGGTAACATTCTGTGTATAAGGTTTTCCCTAGTAGTGCAAGCTTCTTATGATGTGTATTATCGAGAGGGCCCAGGGATACCTCTCATTCATACGAGTGACAAATCCCAGTCTCCATCCATCTCAACTCAACAGACACCTTCGGAGATACCTGTAGAGCATCTTTATGATCATCCAGTTACGTTGTGACGTTTGATAGCACACAAGGTATTCCTCCCGTATCCGGGAGTTGCATGATCTCATGGTCGAAGGAACATGTATTTGACATTAAAAAAGCAGTAGCAATAAACTGAACGATCATATGCTAAGCTAACGGATGGGTCTTGTCCATCACATCATTCTCGTAATGATGTGATCCAGTTATAAAATGACAACCCATGTCTATGGTTACGAAACCTTAACCATCTTTGATCAACAAGCTAATCTAGTAGAGGCTCACTAAGGACATGGTATTTGTTTAAGTATTCACACATGTATTTAAGTTTCCGGTCAATACAATTCTAGCATGAATAATAAACCTTTATCATGAACAAGGAAATATAAAATAATAACAACTTTATTATTGCCTCTAGGGCATATTTCCATCAATGGTGTGCATGTGACACAGATGGAACCGAGGAAAAGCACATGCGCCGTCACCTCTCCACCAGCCTCCAATGCAAGAATGACCAAGATAAAATGTGGATGATAATCACCCAGATCAAGCTTATTTACTTCTAGCCAAATTACCCAAATAAAATGTGGATCGAAATTCTGGTAAAGAAGATCAGGCTTATAGCAATTAGCATTGAACTATTTATTGGGTATCCATAACTTTTCCTATTCAAGGAGCACATATGAATTTCAAACAATTTATATTAAGGCCCAAAATATACATGACCCAACGAAATCATTACCCGGTTATGGTCTAAAATAGAATAGGAAAATTAATAAAGAATTAATTGGATAACATTTGAGCTTGTACTCCACCACTCTCATGGGCAATGTTGGCATGTGCGAAAATCTCAAATCCTCTATGCATTTATCCAAAAAGCATCGATCTCTCAAACAATCTACAAAATCAACAATGTAGTAGATTATTGTTTGTATGTTAGAAGCACACATCATCCCTTGGTGGTGTTGTTGAACAGTACACATAGTAATGAGTCCTAGATCAGAGGAAATAATTAAGCTCATGATGGAACCCGAGTGGAACCTGGCTGATCTTGTATTGCACCACTGCTGTGCGTGGATAGGGCCTCGAAGCGTCATGACACAAGGCAGAACGGCGACCAGGTGCAATGATGGCGGGGTGGCGAAAGGAGATATAGGGTGAGGAGCAAAAGGGGGTAGTGTAGGGGGTTTGTACAAGGTGATGTGGAGAAGTGGAAAGGGATGACACTGACGGGGTGTGGCCCTCAGGTGTGACGGCGGCAGGGTGGTGGAAAGCGGTGTAGGATGAGGAGGAAAAAGGGCTGCGCAAGCAAGAAGACGATATGATGTGACCAGGCTAGGGAGGCCGAGCCCATCGAGGGTCGGTCGGGCCCTCGGTGACCTGTGGGAGCTCAGTTTCGGTGAAGGCCTGACGAAGGCTGGGGTTTGTGGCCTGGGGGAGGTCAGCGTAGTCGTTGTCGGTAACAACACCGGTGAGCGGCGGCTGACCATGGGAACCTTGTGCTCGTTGGTGTACTGTGATCCAATTCGATGAATGGAAGGACAACGAGAAGATGGTTCGGTTGCTCCTACTGGAATATTCCATTTATTTAATACTCCGACTCGCGTAACCCCGAATGGCAATGTTGTTATTGCGGTTGGTTAGATCAATAAGACAACAAGGGAGTCAGAATATTCTGATAATAGCAAACAGGGCTTTGGAATCTATGGAAGGAGCCTTCAGTGCTTCTCCAGTGTCAACCATTAGTCGATAACAGAATAAAATGCCACAATTAAGTTGAAAAAGAGAGTCATTAAAAAGAGGCATGCTTGAAAAAGAGTACAAATAATAGGGAAACTGAATGGAAAGGAAGTAGACGGGCCACCACGTTTTGCCTGAAATTGCGCTCAAACGGGCCACATGAAGTCGCTGAGCAAAACCTCGATACACCATCGGCTCTTATTTCCTCGGAGCTTAGAATCTGTGCTGATTTTGTAACGTCTTCCAATTTTACCCCTTGAACAAAAATATACTACTTATTTTTTCTACTAGTATTGGCGGATCTAATTCATTGAGTTACTGGAAATGGATGACTCATATCATTTTAATGTACCGTAGAAAGAGTGTGGCGATGGTCATCGGGCGGGTGGTGTGGACAGGTTGCAGTGCACCCGGCTGCAGATGTGATTGGCGACGACTACCGGGCAATCGGATATGGCGAACTTGAAGTTTCCATTGATCGATTGAACAATGGGTGCACGGCGAGTGGATATACCCAAGCCTCTATTCCATGCCAAATTTTTGCATCAAGGTTGTGCCACTTGTTTGAAAATGATGTATGGTGAATGATGCATGTGACACGTGTTATTAATTTGGTACCTGGTGGTTTAGAAATGGTTTGTGGATTTGGGGTTTTGTTCCAAATGTTTTGAACGTGAGTGGCGTTCATTTTGGTTGGTTTAGCGTTTTTCTATCCAATGTGGGGCAGGGTGGTGTGTTTATATTTTTTGTACGGGTCGTCTCAATCTACTTGTGTTCTTGTGTTTGTACGTGCAGTCGCTTTTCTTTGTTTCGACGTGATCGTGTTTTGCCTTTCGTTTTTGCACCGCTGTTGTGTGGAGGCGTTGTACGTACGTGCCTGGCTTGCATGCATGCAGGCTGATCGCGTGTCCCCGCGTGGTTGATCAGTTCTATCATGCAGTGGGATTGATGTACTCAGTGGACAAGAAGCGGTGGACCAATTGGAACTGATCGGGGGTGTTGCACTTGCATCCAGGCGCAAGATGACAAGGTGCATGGGCGGTACCATGCAGCCGAACGACCAATTGGACTGATTAGAAGATTTTCACTTGCTTCCAGGAGCGAAGCGACAGGAAAATCTGAGTGGAGCCATGCAGCGTGGACAGCGGTGATTGGGACAGGATAGAAGAACTGTACTTACTTCCAGTAGCAAAGCGACAGGAAATTTGAGTGGAACCATGCAGCGAGTTGGTTGTATGAATGGACAACGGTGATCGTGTGAAGCGGTTTGCTTCCGCCGTCCGGATTTCTCGCGCGGTGTTCAACCTGTCGTTTTCGCCGTGCAACTTGTCGCTGCCGCTTTGGTCGTTCTTTCCAGAGCGTGTGCGTTTCGCGTGCTTTCTGGAGTTGTGCCGCACGATACGGGCCTATAAATATGCAGGTTTTCCTCTTGTGCTGTTGTGTGTGGTTCCATTTCTCTCTTAGTGCTCGATGGTTGCTCCTTTATCCAGTCGTGATGGTTTGCGTCGTCCTGGCCGGCCTCGTGGTTCGCGTGGTCTTACGGTTGTTCGCCGCGGTGGTTCCGGTCGGCGTGGTGCTTCTACTGATTTGCCGGATAGGCCTATGCTTGCTCATCGTCGTCCGTTTTGTCGGCTTGGTCGTCGGGCGCGTGGATCGCCTTCTTCGTCTGCTTGCTCTGTGCCGTCTTCTGTTCCGGTGGATGTTGATGTGCCATCTGGTGTGTCTCCTTTCTTTTTCGTTCGTTTGGTTTTTGTTGACATTGTGTACTAAATGTTGTGTTTTGTTGTTGAAAGCAGGTGGTCGTGCCTCTGTTGCTTCTTGTTGTTAAGCTAAATGTTGAAGCAAGCTACCTGGCTGATGATCATTGTGCAAGCAATGGTGTTGTGGCTAGAGATCATAGAGGTGTGGTCAGTCTTTGTTCCTGGGACTTCCACCGTTTCTGTTCAAGTGTGGAGGAAGGAGAGCTTCAATCTTGCCTCACGGTTCTTCATATTGCTTTGGTTCTACAAAATCCTATCATTATGGAAATGGACTGTCTATCCATGAAGAACTACTTATCTAATCATGTCCTGGACATTTGATCAGCCTTTGTGGACTTGAAGAAAGAGGCGTTAGGAATAGTTCACCTTCTGTAGCAATTTTCTCCAGGAAGATCAATAGAGATGCCAATGAGGTAGCGCATGAAATCGCTAAATTTTGAATGACATCCAAGTCAAACGGTTTAGTATTTGGTGATGTTCTGTTCCGCATGACGTATTTTGTAACAAATGATAGTATGACTATTGATTAATTAGCATTGAGGCTCCCCTGCTAGGGTTCCCACCCCCGCCGCCGCCCTCCTCCTCGTCTGCTCCAGCCACTGCCGGCCGCCGGGCGAGCGCCTCCAGGCCCGCCCCGCTCCCCCCCCTCTCCTCCCCCCAGCCCCGTGGCGCGCCCGCGCGAGCC
>NC_041383.1:816678637-816686083 GCF_002162155.2 Triticum dicoccoides | reverse complement strand
CTCCGCGGACAAAGCCCGATGGGCGTGGCAGCGGCGGTGCCCTTCTCCCCCTGCTCGTGGGACGCTGGCGCGCGGCGGCCTCCTGGAGCTGTGGCGCTGGACTTCGCGGGGTTCAGCAGCTCGGCAGCGGGCTCGCGGGGCGGCGGGCTAGTCTTGTTACTAATACAAGGGCAGTTTAGTCCTGTCACCAACCTCGTCATGTGAAAAGAAAAGAAAAGGAAACACTATACGACTACAGTTGCATAATCTATCTGGATTGCATCCCAACTTGTTAATTGACTCCCAATTATTTTGTTTGGGCTGTGACTTGCGAACTCAGACCATCCTAATAGTGGGGGACTCGACACTGGACCCTCTACCTTGTATTTCTTCCTTGGGAAAGCGTACGATCTACGATTTGTGAAGGACACTATTCACAAACAATGCATCAATGCTACCAGGTGGGAAATTAAATGTAGGACATCCCAATCTTACATACTTCTATTAAGCAGCTGAGCCGAATATTTGCGATGGCACACAACAAGTAAACATAATGCCAGTACAAGCAAACTTGGCTTTCAAGACTATTTGCCAAATATTTCACACAATACAACTGCTTCTGCTCATTAACACATGACTCAAATAACATAATATAGAGTCGATAGAGTTGGATAACATAATATGGAGCTGATACATGCTACTTGCCGACATACAAATACCACATCCTGATCGCGCGCAGATAGCACACTACACCTGAGTAGTGTATCCCTCAATCAACATCGCCATCTTGTCCCCCACAAGCCGGGACCAAGCAACGGTAATCTCCACCTCAGAACCACAGACGGAAAATCTACCCTGACTTGTGTTGCAATACTTGGAAGGGAAGTAGAAATGACCAGATGTAGAGCCAGAACGCCCGTAGGCTTCTACCACAACATCCAACCCTCCTCTAATATCTACCGAAACGACATTCCTTGACAAAGGAACATAACCATCTAGATCTACTTCATGTTCTTCAATGGAATGAAACAAAACAACCTTCTCACGTGTGCCATCAATAACACAGGCAACCTGGCCACCGAATTTGAAAGGAAACTCCTCTCCAATAAAACGAACGGATAAAATAGTGGCTTGAACCGTTGTAAGAAGCCTCTCAAACCTCAACTCTGCTCTACAGAAGGGACTATCGAACGGTAAAGGTCGGTGCTCACCGTTGTCATCTGCTTCATCATAACGGTTGCCATCATAACGGTTGACGGCACACATCAGCTGTGTATCTTTGAGCTCATCATCTCCATCACGTACTTTTAGTTCAACTTCAAAGTCAACATAGTCCACAGCTAGAATTGCACGAGAAGGGCCAGTCAAGCGCAGATAAGAGTCCTGCAATCATTAGATCATCATTATATTTAGCTAAAGAAGAAGAAACGTACTATTTAAAAGAAACAGAGGACAAAGAAGTATATACTCGTATTACTTAAATGAAACAGAGGACAACGAAGTATATATTACATGAAAGAAATATTTGACAATGAAGATAATAAACTGAATATACAATGGTACATACATCTTGGGTGAGTACTTGGCACCTAATCCTTGACCGAGCGAAGAGAAGGTTGCGGTTGCGGTCCACGGTGTCTCGGGCAGCGACCACACCATACACCCTGAGTGGCCATTTGAGGTCATCACTTAGTTCAACAATTTTGAAGGAGTAGATCTGCAATGTGCTCCCAATGACAGCGGCACGGGGCGGGATGATACCGGGTATGCAGTGCGTAAACTGCATAGGACTCAATGTGGCTGCAAAACAAATTAAGCAAAGACAATCAATTCACTTCCAAGGGAGGAAATTAGTGATATGCAGAAATTTCTTGAGACATGAATAGAGCAAACGGACCAAGAAAAAAAATTGAGTAAGCTAAGCTGCAGCATGCATGTTTTACTTACTTTTATCTTCGAAGCCACCGCACCGTCCGGACTTGCTGCCACTTGAGCGTTCCCAGATGCTACGGTGGCCTGCGAAAAATTCCAGCTCATCATCCATCCACTCTTTGAGTTGCTCCGTTGGGGATTTGGTTTCCTGCTTGACACTGTGCTTCTCCTCCACAATCTGCAGGTCCTTCTGCAAAACAATCCGCGGCCTCCGCTTCTTTCTTCTCCGCCGCCTGCAGTTCTCCCTCTGCCTCTCCATCTCCCTCTCCGCCTCCATCACCCTCTCATACTCCTCCTCATCCTCCACCGTAAACATCATCGCCAACTCATTCTTGTAAAGGTTGGGTCTAGCCAGGACACTGGAGGAGAGACGCAAGAATTCGTGGGTCAGCATCATCTCCCTCTCCTTCTCTTCCTTCCTCTTCTCCTCTGCCGCCTCCTCAGTAGCCTTGTAGAAATCCTTGGAGATTTTCTTTAATCTGGATGTTGTGGTAACCAGCTCATCGGCCGTGTACAAGGAGACGCGGGCATGGGAAATCCAAAGATATTGTGACATGGATAGCAGCCGGTGGCCCAGGTCCTCCGTGTCTTGGAGGATGGAATCGACGAGTTGTTTCTCGTCGTCTCTAACCTGCGGCGAGTCCGTCTTCTTCTTGTGTACAGGGACGGACATTGTGTTGTCGGCCATGAATCCCTTCCATGTTGTTGTTCCAGAGAGGATATCCTCCCAGCGAGAAATCGTGGGAGTAAGGGACCCAAGCAAGTCTTTGCGCTCCCTCTCCAGCGAGATGATATCCTCTATCAGCGTCGATAACTCATCAGATTCATCTTTCCCGGAGTCCATCTCGGACAAGATCGACCCACCGGCCGCCGCTATTTGTACGAAGCAACCAGCCGCCGGCTTGTTCGATCGAACACACAAGTCGACGGTCGCACCTGTGACCTATCAGTTTATTTCGATCGGGGTTTACAGGGAACCACGTACAAGTATATAAGTATATATAGTAGTAGCTATTTAACCTATACGCAATCGATTCGGCCACAACTACAAGTCCATGCCGGACTCTATTTCCCTTATTTTAGAACTTCCGGACTCGAATTTTTTTAAGACACGACATAGACGCATGCACTTATATATACGCGCATACACTTATCCCTATGAACATACACGTGCCCTCGATCTATTCTTGCACGAGAAGCACAAATTGGGCTACTAGATACGTCTCTGAGGAAAGAATTCAGTGTCACCGTCCCCTCCCCTTGGAGAAGACCTAGCTAGATTCACGTTCCAGTTCACCTCTCGTTAAGGTTTGTCCTCCCCCCGACGGCACTTCGCAACGATCGTGGAGAACATCGCTCCCCTACCCACTCCTGCTGCCGCTGGTAGCCGACGTCTTCAGACTCGCTGCTCGGAATTTCCCGCCGGCGAAACAATCTCTTCTATGGGCAAGAGATGTGATGGACGCCTCTCAGTCAGCAGGGGCACGGACCCGCTGATCAACAACAAGGAGGCCATGATGAAGGAATTAGGTCTTAAATGGGTGCCGTAGTGGATGTGGTGGTTGATGAAAGCGATCTCCTAGAAGATGCGGCTCGGTGGATGGCAATTGCCCGTGTACACATGACAGAACCCTACAGCCCCTACTTGTTTTACTGGAACATGCGTGAGGTAAAATTTCGGCCGCTCAATTTCGGCCCCTACAGCTTGGGATCTGGTGCAGGAGGTAAAATTCCGGCTCAATGATTGCCAGAATAAATTTGAGGCATACTATCAGTCATTCAAGGACCAAGCAATCACACAAGCACGACACTGGAATTTGTTAACGAGGTTTATCGATATGGCTACATCCCGAGGTTTGACTATGGGCGCTCCCCTCCCCATGATACCGCTACAATACCGTACCCAGTCATCCTGAACGCCGGCACATGCAGCTGGCTTCCCCTGCCTTCATATGCTATTATGTTGGCATAGGTTACATCGTGTGTCTACCCTCGCTATATATGAGAGGCCTAGGATACAAATGTCCTATTAGGACACAACTCCTACCATAGCTACACACAGTCCAAAATCAAGTCCAACTTTAACCTACTTTGTACATTAATATTCAACACAACTCTAACAAACTCCACCATGTCGAATATTCTCCACCACCTTGGATTCATCAATGCGTCGAACCTCCATGTACATTGGACTTTAGATACGCCATGAGCACCGCTGCTACTCTCAAACTCCACGTGACTCCACCCGCAATTGTAGTTCCTTCTCATCTTCTTCACAGTCAACACTCGAGCAAAATTAAGTTCCTCGTTACTCTACATTGTGCTCCCAACTTCCGGAGTATCCATTCAACGCCATCACACACCGATCACTGTCTGTGTGAAAGTGAACAACTCACATATTGGAAGCCACATATAAGAGTTATTTGAACTCAACGTCGCCGCTCTTTCATGACTGTCTGTCTGAAACATGAAGAAATTTCACCGTCGCCCTATGTCACCCTGAGTCAAATGCACAGTTGTCCCATCCTTTTACCGGATAGTCTCTGACATGTCCCACACCTATAGCACTCTGCCTCCTTCTATTCTTGTCATCCGCACTTTGCCATGTGCACAGAACACCACAGAATATACGGCCATGTACTCACTTAGCCATTGACAATTTCAGACTCTCCGCTACTTTCTCATATTCCCCATGGTCAACTCCTGTCCATCAGCTAATACCGATAGACCCAGTCATCAACTTGAATCTAGTACTCATCAACACTGCTTCAGCACCCCTGCACACTTTGTCTGACCACAGGTTTGACCACCAGTGCCTTGGCCCGTCGCTGTGTCCCGTGCGTACCGCATGCCTCGCCGCAATTACTGCGTCGATTCTTAGCTGTCACGGTCAAGTCTCAAGGGTCGCGAACCCACACGACTCAACCCCCACTGCAGAGTACCATCAGTCATTGCCGACCAATAACGAGTTTCACGTTTTCATCAGACCACCGGGCTTCAGTCCGAATTACGTGTCCCTCGCTTTTTCCCCGCTGAATAGGCTTCGATTCTCTGGATCCTTACACCATGGCCCCTCAATCTAGCTCCACCTTCAACATGAATCCATGGTAGATGATCGGTCTACCCCTGCGCCTCGTCGACATCAAGCTTCGTGTGTACACCAACTTCAATCAACCCCGCACCATAGTCTTGTCGAAGCCACACAAGCACTCGGGCCTGCGCTACGTGTTTCCACGCCCAGAAATCGATCACCATCACTGATCTCACCACCGTCTTCTGTACCAACCGACTTACATCGATCCGTCAGACTGTCTAGTCCAACCCAGCCGAACATATCCGACTGCAATCATGCGCCAACCTGCACCAGGACTGCTTGCACGTCCGTGCATGTCTTGGCGCCCTGTGTATACATGATCTTCATGACGCACTTCCAGGCTCCTCTGAACCTTATATGCACATTGCCAGTCTGCTAAACTCCTGGTAAAACACCATACGCAATTAGCAATGCATCAAAAAACTGCTTCCATGCAAGCTCTCGTGACTACACAAGTGTGCCGCCACAACTCCCAATGCTCCTTTATTCAATCCAATTGCTGTCCATGCTAACGTCAAATACCTCATGTTGCAAATTATTTCTTTTCCTCAAACCAGTCCCGGCTTGCTAGCTCGCACGCATGCATCTAGCCTCGTCACGGCTCCTTGAGCCAGTCGCGATGTGCGTGGCCACGCCCTGCGCTAGCCCTCATGGGCCACCTGCCCTGCAGCGCGCCAAGGACCTTGGGCCACCACACTTTCACGCGTACTCCCTTCATTCTTAAATAAGTGTACATCTATCTTTTGTTCTAAGTCAAAGATTTAGAATTTTGACCAATTTTATAGAAAAGAGTAGTAGCATATATGATATCAAATTGATATATTATGAAAGTACATTTCAAAACGAATCCAACGGTACTAATTTAGTGCCATAAATGCTGCTACGTTTTCCTATAAATTTGGTCAAAGTTTTAAAACTTTGACTTAAGACAAAAGCTAGATGTACACTTATTCACGGACGGAGGGAGTATGCCGGAGAGAACCTATCCCGATAGAGGCTTCCAGCACCGGTGCCTCACAAGCTTCTAATCGGATATGGTCAGTCATCCACGTTGATACGAGTCGCCGCCGCTGAGACAATTCGATCCGGCACACGACGCCTTGCCCAAATCACCAAAGGTTCGCCTGTCCTGCCGTGAGACTACCCACTGTGAAAATAACATAGGTGGTAACATCACACACCTCTAGACAAAATATATGATGTGGCAAGTTTTAATAAAGAAAGAGGCGCATGTGGTAACATAGCTAGTTATTGTAACATCACACATACCAAGACAAGATAGGTCTACAACCTAATAAATGAAGTGTTGCATGACATCACACATATGTTACTCCCCACTATAGAGGTGGTAACATACACTAGTAACATTAGCATGTTACTATTCTAAGTTACTATCAATTGTGACTAGTCTAACGACTCAGCCGCTTGCACCCGTTTCTTGATTGCTTCTCTTGATCACGCTGAGAACCACGCCGCAACCTGCTGCATCTCAGAATCGATCCTTCCTCTAAGTCAACACAACACGGCCTCGTGAATAACCTAGCTCATGATACCACTTGTTAGAATAAATCTGAGGCATACCGTCGATCATCCGAGGACCAAGCAATCACACAAGCACGTCACCGAGATTTGTTAATGATTTTCATCGATATGGCTACATCCCCAAGGCTTGACTATGGGCGCTCCTCCACATGATACATCTACAATACCGCACCCGGTCGCCATTGACACCGGCACATGCTGCCGGCTTCCCTTGCGTTCCTATGCCCTGGACGCCGGCACATGCTGCCGACTTCCCCTGCGTTCCTATGTTATTATGTTGGCATAGGTTACATCGTGTGTCTACCCTCGCTAGATATGAGAGGCATAGGATACAAGTGTCCTATTAGGACACAACACCTATACTGTCTACACACAATTCAGAACCATGTCCAACTGTAACCTAACTCGTACAATAATATTCGACACAACTCTAACAATGACAATCTATACGCTCTTCAATTCTCATGCCTTGGTGATTAAGAAAGAGTGTTGGAGGAAGGACCCTGGACCTTCAAGGGTAAAGCAGTAGTCATTGAGCTGTATGATGGATATACTAAACCATCGATGATTGGGCTGATCAAGATTGATCCGGATCCACGTTCTTCCAGAAGTTTTATCGCCTGATCAAATACCTGGTTGCTATGGTGGGTGAGTTCATCTATGTGGAGCAGGAATCCCATGACTTCGAAGGAAACATTTTGGTGCGGGTCAAGGTTGATGTCACAAAACCTCTGGAAAACGCTGTATGATTGTCATGAAGCAGAAGAGAGAGATTTTCAGTGTCGTATACGAAAGACTAACTGACTGTTGCGCTATTTGCAGCCAGCATTTGTACAAAGAGTGCAGAATGACATTCACCCCCCCCCCCTCAGCTTTGGTATTCAAAAAGAGGACCGGGC